>NC_086344.1:7466718-7770673 GCF_032445375.1 Bacillus rossius redtenbacheri | reverse complement strand
ATCTTTAATTCAGACTTCTTGAAAAAGATAAGAAACTGTCAAAAGTAGGTATTAATATGTCCTGTATAAGTGGGTTGTAATAAGACGTATATGCTTAATCTGTATTTGGAGATGGTGATTCATCGTTTGTGAAGCTTCATAGAACTTTGCTGATGAACCTGTCAAACTATTAATTTTTTTTTTCTTCTAACACCTTCCAATATGTTGTATCAAGTAAAATTGGAGAATTGTGACGTGTTCCCAAAAATCACTAGCGTAGCCATAGTTTTTAGACAAGTTAGATGATTTCAGTTTCCATAAAATATTTTGCATAAATGCCAGGATCTCAAATATTATGAATGCTAAATTAAATCAGCCAATTAAAATCTGCCTATCAAAAATGTAAATTACATCCGTTTTCGACACAAAGACACTTTAAAATGGCAAAGAACACATGGGTGTTCAAAGAAGTTATAGAAGTGAAATAACTAAAATAATGTTAATAAAATCTTGTATGCAAAATGATTTAATGTTTAAGAACGCAATAATTTTACTATAGATAACTTAAAAAAATCATTGAACTTTTTTAACGAATATTATTGTAATTAAAAACGTACACATTAAAAAATTTTAAAAGCACATAAAGCTGAATCAGTACCAAAAATTATATCGAGCACTGATACCAATTATTTAATTTCAAAAGGAGATTAAAACCAAATAGTTTGAGATGGCTCTGACCAAAAATATACTTTGATAGTGTGAAAAGGTTTTAAACATGGTTGATATTATTTTTCCAAATTTATTTGATGGAGAAAATTTGGAAACCATTTCCCGTGAAATACTACCTACCGCTCCAACTATGGTCAAATACAATTGCAGAAAAATTTTAACACAGTCTTTAAGTTCTGCAAAAATTTATCACTTTACACTGGCTCTGTCCGGTGAAAGGAGCTTGCCTAACTCTTTAATGGTCCAATGAGATCACAAATAGTGCATTACAGGACGTCTTGATTCGTCTGAAAACAACTGATTCGCGAATTTTTTTCTGTTCTCTGCGTAATTAACGTATAAAATATTTTTTTTTTTGCGGTGACAAAAAAATAATAAGACATCTGAAAAAAAGTAATTTACTATCGTGAGACAAATATTTCTATTATCTACTAATGAGTAAAGGCCTAGACATTTTACGGTTTCATGTGACGTCAGGCTAACATTCACAATCCTATGCATTCCGTATCCACACTATAAAGGTAATTTCTATACTTTATAGAAATCAGTTTATTTATTTTATTCACGCTTAACATTTTCATCAGTTTAATTATGGTTCGTTTATTCTATGCAATTGTGTGTGATTTGAATAGTATTTTGCTTTGTCTATGATTATGATTTTATCTTTGGTCATAAATTTAAAATTATTTGTTTTTTTATTTTCTCTGCATTTTGTCAAAATTGAGAGAATCGCTGTGGTTAGTAACAAGACAAAAGAAAAAAAGGTTCTTTAGAATGTTCGGCCGTAATCACGTTTTAAGTTGGATTCTACGAATAGCTACTATGAGAAATATGACCATTTAAAATAAGTCAAGCTGAATTACTGAAAATTGAAGAAGATTTATAAATATTTGTAAGGAATTAATTGGATTTAGATAAAATAATTTACAAAGAATTACCATATACTTTCAACGAGAGCTGATCCATTATCGACGTGTATAAAAGACCGTACCATGAATAAGTAATGTTGAAGGATAATCGCAAATTGACATGCTAAAGACTAATCTAAAAATTCAATTAAGAGTTGAAGCTCGAGTCTACTTCTGTACTACTGTCCTGCTAAACCATGACTGACTGAAGGAAGGTGGAGGAACGAGGAACATTTCCAATCGACGATGAAGATTCCAGAGGACTACTTCTACCAGGTCCTAGAGTGATGGATGTCCTTGTCCGCTGATCGCGCTGTGCGGTGATCACCGAGGATGGCCTCTTTTCCTTGATGTGGTTTGCTGAAACCGAGGTTGGTTCGTACCAGTCCCATCCCGTCGCTGTAGAGACTTTCGTCGTTGTTTACGTTCAAGAGTTCTATCCACATTAAAAAAAAAAAAAAAAAAAAAAAAAAAAAACCATTATTTCGTCAAAGATACTTAAAGCATTGAAAGTTTAAACAAAAATTGTAACAACTATTCTTCATACATGTTAACTTGGTTAATTTAATTATCAGATATTTTACCGGGATCCCAGTATTACATAGTTTTAGACGTAGTACATGATTGGAATTCATTTTGGAGTCAAAAACTATTGATTAAGACGCTTACTCTGGTGTAGTATGGTTTTCACTGAAACCCAGAGGTTCGCTCACCGACTGATCACTAAACGGCACACACTCATAATACATACATAATTTATTTTGTTTCGTTGTAACTTTCAACAGGAGTTGAACTTTAACGTAGAGACAATATTAATTTATTTTAACCTGAAGTAATTGATTTACATCTTTGCATAAATATTAATTTTTGCAACTTAATTACGACTTTGCACTTAGATTGATGAGGATCAAAACCCCTGTAAGAATTCCAATCATCTGAGATTAGCAAATAATTTTAATTATACCATAGTGTGATTTTATTAATTCTGTGGATCAAATATGTGATATGAATGTTATGTCAACGATACAGAGACACTTAAAATAATACACTGCCATTTGTCACCGATACCACATACTTTTATTTACCACGGATAAAATAGTTACACTAAGGAGTATTTTCAGTTTGAATTCGAGTAAGGTTAATTTACATTATTCAATTCATTCATTCTGGGCCGGACACCACAGATGTTAGGAAATATACAATCAATAATCCATAATTTCCGTCTGAAACATTAGTGGGTACCGCCCAACACATGCTTGCTGATTTTAAGAAGCTCCATATGTTTCGGTCTCTCTACTGCTAGCCGAATGGCGCACATTCGTAGAGGTGAGGACACTGTTGAAAATTTTAACCTTAAATAGACTAAGAACGCTGTTTAGAAATTATCCAGTGATCTACATAAATTTATCGTTAACTTCGTAAATTTACTGTTAAAAAATTTACTTAATCAAAAATAATATTTTTTGTATATAAGTAAACATTAAAAAAAAATTTTAAGACTCCGTTAATTTAAGTATAGTTAAAACACTTAATTCTTCCAAATGTGCTTTTACCCTGTTTATACAGAACAAATAATAATAATCATAATAATAATTCGGAATATGAAATACGTTGTATTTTCTACGAAGATCAAGTTACCACAAATTACGAAGAACCCTTCGTTTATTTGAAGTGAATTATTTTTTGAAAAGTCCGTAAATTTGCTGTTATTTCTAAAAGTGTGGCGAAATAATGTGATCAAATAATAAAATCAATGCTAAGGCATAGATGTTTTTTTTTTTTTTAGTCTTTACTGGTAAACGAAAGATACAGCGAAATTTCGGGTCTCTGTTTTGTGGGTCACATTCTCTGTTTTGTTGGTTCAAGGACCAGGAGTGCAAATCAGAATTATTTAAATTTGGGGGGGGGGGGATGTCACGCAGTCCGAGAGTTCTGAACGTGGATTTTTAATGACATGTCATTTCTCAATAGGGTCTTGTAAGTCTTATAAGGGCAGACATTTTACGCAAAAAAATCTGAATGCCTATTAGAATGCCACAAGGCATACCCTCACCAGCGGTTTCTTCTTTGTGATTGGCGGCCGTCTGCGAAAAATTCGTTGCTTTGTTTTGACCGAGCCACTCTGGACGCTTTTGCTTCCGCACTGAATTACTGTGATTGGTGCTGTGACAATCGACATGCACCTGAAAGTAACTCACCCATTCAAAAAACACGCAAACGATGCTACAGTATTTTAACTTTTAGCTAGTCTTGATATCTTTTCGCGAAATTTGCATGCCCCTACTTATAGTTAGAGACCTGAAAAATTCGCGGTTTCATTTCGCGATATGCTAGAATCGAAATGTGTTTAACTTTTTGCTGCTTCAGTGATTGGACCACAGGTTGTCTGAAGGAATCAGAGCCAATGAATAATCCTCAACGAAATAAATATCGAATCAAAAGTATTCTAGTTAATAGTTGTCACGAGTCAGTAGCCAATGAGCAAAAGTAATTTGTCCGAGTGCATAGAGGATCTTGGAGTCTATCCTGTAGGTCATTGAATTCGCGAGTTATTCCGGTCCCTACTTATAGTGTAGATTTTGGCTTATACCTATACTATGTAGATACTTAAAAATATTCAAAACATTTTCCACAAAATATAGTTTTCACGTTTACATTTCCTATAAATCCTGTTTCACATCACGATTTTGCAAGCGCAAGCGGTATAACCTCCCCTGCCCCCTTAAGGGATCCTGGCCCATGATAGGGACCTGAAAATATCGCGTTGATGTTTGACAACAATATTAAACTGCAAAATGATATACCTACGTTTTAACGACCTTTACTACTGAAACACTCTTCCCTGAGTTTTCAGCAAAACCACGTGACCCAGTCATTTGCAACCAGAGCCGAGTGTACGATGTGGCAATCGGCCAATCAGCAAACGACACAGCCCTGGGTCGAGCACAATGATGTAGAGTCCAACCTCGAGTCCGAAAATAACGCGAATTTTGGCAGGTTTCTATTTATTATGAAATTATATATACGTCATTGCTTTGACTCCTAGACGATTGTACGGCACTTACACAGAAAAATAATGTCTGTACTTTCACAAAAGATTCCTTTGGAAACCAGCTGCCAAGAAATAGTTTGTAACGCAACAAAACATATATTGTAACTTTGTAAAACACATGGTTGGTTATTGTTGCACTTATGAAATACTTTATCGAGATAATACTGAGTATTTCTTACGAAAATTTTGGATTAATTTTATATATTTGTTGATGTTTCATTCAAATTTTTTTTTAGACCATGCAATTAATCATCGAATATTCGATAACTGAACTTTTTATTTGTTTTTTATTCTTAATAGTGTGCGCAGTTAATACTGGAAAGTTATTTAGGAACGGTTTTGCAAATAACTTTAACTGACGGAGATACTGGGGCAACACAAAGCATAAATGAGCGGATAATAATCCGAACCTGTTATTACTGCAGATACTATTTCGTAGTGACATGGTTATCTTCACGCGAATGTAAATTTTACAAATAGCCTATTTGTAATTTTACGTAAATATTTCTGTTCCGTTTACAAAAAAGTAGATAAGAGTGTAGTGTCGTCATAGACAAGTTGCAGGACACTGCGTAGGTACTCTTTGAGTCGCGAGCAGCCATGGAGGGTGATTTGTGGGAAGTAGAGAAGGTGGGAAAGGGGAAGGCATGTCGTGCGAATGGAGAATGAAGGGAGGAAGCTGTAGGTTTTGTGTCGGGGTCTCGTGTTGGCCTGCTGAGGGCCACTCCTTTTTCGCGACCCTATCCCCCTGCTCCAATTTCAACCACCCTCTCGCTTATATCCATCCGCTAGACCCACCCCATTTCTCTCATGAGCCGTAACACATGTCTACTGGGGTCCGCCGGAAAATTGGCCTTCGATTGTGCGTAGCAAAAAAAAAAAAAGGAAGAAGTCTTGTTAGGGAGGGATGTTTTGGTTACGCTATTTAAACTCGGGGGTGCCGCTCCGAGTGGCTGTGGCGAATAAGAGAAGGGATCGGGGGTTGAGTTGGGGAAGGGGGGACATCACAGGGTGGGGATTCGGAAAAGGAATGGCGTCAATTCGCGTGTTGAGGAGTGGGGGGAGAGTAAATGTGTGCGTTAACAGCCTTTGCAAAGGGATGAAAAGTGTAACAGTAGGGAGTTCGTAAAGACCAACTACTCTCTATACAACCACATAGTCCATTGAGTCCGAGAAGTGTGTGAGTTTCCCTCGTAGAAATAAGTGTTCGATGAAATGAACGATGACCTACCCTCTCCCCCATTTACCTAAGAAAAGACATTCGAAAGATCCTGCAAGTATGGGTTTTCCAGAGTTTTGAGAAATCCAAATTTTTATTGATCAAATAATGAAATACAAAAAAATTAAGTAATAAATGTCAAAGGCTATAAACAAAAATTTAAAACCGTTTACAACATGATTAATATTCTGGAGTTGACATAAAATTAGCATTTTTGTATTTGTAAGCTAATAAATAAATAAGTATTAAATTTATAAACACTTCATGAAAAATTAACTATAAGTATATTATGAATTTATTTTAAATAATGAACCAAACACGTAATAAAGAAAGCTAAATAATTTATGATACTACCTCCTTAAAGTGAACAAGTCCACTTTCATACTGATTTATTTGATATTAAACTTCCTATCAAGACGAAAATATTGCATAGTGCTGATCTTTGAAAATGCATCGTGTATCCAGGTGCAGCCAATCTGGATCTTATCTTTATGACCACGAATACATTTATAGTTTTTTTGTTGTTATTTTTTAATCTCCACGAAAAAAAATATACGAAAAATTTAGGACAGAAAAAATAATTTCTCAATTAAAACATTAACCACTGTTATAATGACAACACTGGTGGACCACGATTGTTTTGTGGATTCATTGAGTAGCAAATTAGACTCGAGACCCATACACATTTGCTTCGCGTTCATGATTAGACTACAGAGCTCTTGAGGACCCTGTGCCAGTTACTAACAAGGAAGAGAAGTGATTACCCAATCACCCCTCGAAACATGTCACAGTGTTATCGATCAATGAACATTCAAAAAATTATTCTTTAAGTAATATAAAACAAAGTCACTTCTCGCGTCTGTTTGTTCGCTCACTTCTTCTAAATTACTAGGGACCGGAAAAATTCGTGGGTTCAATGACCTGTAGGATGAACTCCATACTTCTACGTACTATCGGTCAAATGTCACTCACTCATTGTTTGCTGTCTTGTGAGACGTCCCAACGTAGCATCCTGTGATTCAATAAAGCTTTGGTTGGGTGTTTCTCATTGGCCCAGAGTCATCCAGGTGAGTTGTGTGCCAGTAGCAGAGGCAGCACTGAGGTATAACCATTTGTATCTATTATAGCCTATCGCGAAATGAATTCGTGAATTTTTCCGGTCTCTATAAATTACACAATGGATCTGGTTAGTTGTTCACCATCATTGGAGAATTTCGTCGGGAATGTTAATGCACATATAATATATTCATATTAAGTTTAATTACAGTGGAGAAATATCGATGTTTGGTAATCAAGTCGTAAAATGACGCTCTTATGGCTCTTACATGGCTTACACTGACTTTTGCTTTGTAACCTTCTGGTCTTTCTAACCCTCCCCCCCCCCCTCCCCCATCCTAGCTGGACACGCGCTCTGGTGTTGCAAGTAGGGTCTTCCAATATGTTATTACGGAATACTTAATTATACAATGGTAACCGCCTGCATGTAAAGTCATTAAATACTTTTTTTTTTTTTTTTTTTTTTAAATCGAGAGCACAATTATGACCGTATGTAGAACTCGAGCAGTATTTTGGTTCTGCGGATTCCCTCAATATTAGCGGATCTACCGTTTCAATTTAAACGACTTCAATTCCCAGTAAAACACTCCATTTTCGATGACAGTGAATAAAACGCGCGGTTGAACAGATAAATTTTCGCAAAAATAATTGGATGAAAGTGATACTATAGTTGCTTACCGTAGTCATACACACCCCGAAAGACGACGCCAGTTGAACCAAAATCGCCTTTAAGAATTCTATGTCTTCGGGCGAGGTTGCGCTACGGCCATGTATTTTACCGGGAAATATTTCCAAACCAGCTGTGGGTTTAAAACTTCGTAGCATTGTTTGTGTTTCATGGTTGGCTGGGGTTATTTTCCGGTACGTGTCCACTGTCAGCACACCATTCATAGTCATGCAGTGCGGATGCGGAGACGTCGTGAACGGCCTGGCGAATAAGGTAATGGATTTTCTCAAGGGCGTATCCATCTCAAAACGGAAAAAAATTGACGTTAAGACGGAGGGGGAGAGGAAGACACTTTTTGAAAATTTTGTAATCTCATGGAACACTATAATTATGACTCTCATACAAATAACGCAGCATGTCTATTTCGTAAAAAATTTATTTAAAATTTTGAAATAACCACTAGGCAATAAGTATTTATATTTTTTTCCGGCCGCAAATTACAAAATAAATCTGTTAAGTGAGCATAGGTACAGAGTGATGACCTGTTATATTTTGTATATATGTATATGTGTGTTTGTGTGTATGTGTGTGTACATTCCTACTCATGAGTTCAGTTTTTTTTCTTCTACCCCTTTTGAGCAAGCAGTGGGGTAAGGTTTTCTAGAGTGAACTTCTAACTCCTTACTTCCAAGAAACTATCATTTGGCTCAGTCCGTACGTTGTAATGCAACGTAGGAAAGTATACAGCATACAAGCACTCCATCTAGAGATGACTTCTGTCAGTTTACCCTTGAGCCGCAGATTCCACAACCTCCCCTTGTGAACACTACATATATACCTAAGTCACGGGTAGAGTTAGAAGAAGAAGTTATCCTAGATTTACCTTGGTTAACTCAGCATTTTCCAATTTTGTTGGGTAAAGCTCGAGTAATAACTGAAATGAATGTGAAATCGGCGTTTACCGTGCACACCTATGTCGATCCAACGCAGACCGCGTAATGTTGGGTTTCGCGTCATTTTAGAGCAAGCTAGAATATCTTAAGTTATCAATCAATTGATTTTTTTTCAAACATCACCCAGTCAACGTGTACACGGTGTACACGGTTGAACGCTGATTTCACAATTATTTAAGCTGTTATTCGAACTTTACCCTTTAAAGTAGCTTGGATTCTGGGTTTTAGCCGTGTCCTTGGCGAATAATTCACCGAGACGTTTCGGTCGACATTGCAAGTCGCCATCATCAGGAAGCAGTCACCCACTGAACTTCAGGTAACTGCTCCCTGACGATGGCCACTGCAATGTCGACCGAAACGTTGGGGAAATATTCGCCCAAGGACGCCGGCTACAACCCAGAAGCCAAGCTACAACAGACAATCGCCGTGAAAGCACTGCGAACATTATTTACCCTACAAACTTGGATAATGCTAAGTCAACCCGAGTAAACCTGGGTTTGCTTATTATTCTAGCATCACCCGTAGCATACATATGTGTATATATATATATATGTATGTATATATATATATACACACACACCTATAGGTGATAAATATCTCCCGCCCGCAAACGGAGCTCGGGCTGTCGATGAGACGTCAAAACGCATCCGTGTGAACGGCGCGCGCGGTCTGTTATCGACACTGAGCAGACCAGCTCCCCGATCCTCTATGTTCCCAGCTAGCGGGCCGCACTGTTTGTAAGCAACTGTTTAAGGGGGGCGCGGCTAGACGACGCGAAAGGGGGGCAGGCGACCCCCGGGACTACTCGGCCCCGTCCCGGAGGTCGTAACTCAGTGGTCGCATCAAATAGCCCCCCCCCCCTAAAAATCTCCCCCTCCCCCTTCCGCCCTCCTACTACTCCCATTCGCAGCCCGAATATAAAGTTTACATCTCGGGGTGGCCGCGCCATCTGTCCTGGCAGGCTTGTTTATGCTGCATCCGCCCGCCGCCGCCGCTTCGCCACATCCGCGCACCGGGCGACGGATTTAGACGGATTCCCGGCCCGCGCGTACCTCGGCCGGCCGAGTGGACTGCAAACACATCTATGTACCCTGTACACTTACACTTCTTTAGGCGCGTTACGAAAAAAAAAATGATGATAGTAAATTATTACGATGCGCGCTCACCACGCAACGAAATTTTCACACTTTTAAAAAAAAAATTCTACATACAAATAAATATTATATATATGCTTTTAAATCATAAATTTTGGGGAATTATATTGAAAACTTGTCCATTTAATTAAAACATTTATTTATTGTGAATTTTAGTGAAAGAAATTGTGTTTTTTGCAAGTGAGGTTATGTTCCCGTATGTATAATTTATTTGTATTATAAATTATTTCATTATAATTTAATAAATAGTTTTATTTTAAAAATTAGAATAAACTTTTAGAATATTCATTGATTTTCATTACTAATTAAAATTTATCTCGATTATTTTGCTAAAATAAATAATTAAATTCATTCACTTGTTTAATTTAATATTATACAAAATATTTCTTAAAAAAATTTTTTTTGTTTGAATTTATAGTTCACATACCGTATTTATAATATCACTCAGGTCCTTTTATTTTTTTTTTACTAACTGAATTTTGCTTTTTATTACGCCTAGTAAATATAACTTCTAACGTCATACATAAGTACACACATCCATTTTTTTTTTAATGAAACAGAAATATACATGTAAAATTAAATACAACCGTTTATTTGTATGTTTTTAAAAAAACAACAAAATAATGTTTACAGTAATACCTTTTGGGTAATAGGCCTACTTACAATTATAAGCATTTATGCATAGTGTTGTCTCAGTATATCCCACAGTTAATGTTTTTTGTGTTCCGTCCCCTGAGTATCTTTTTAGTATTAACTGCGCACATTAATAAGCATAATAAGAAAAAATTCAATAATCGTATTTTATATTTTATTTAAAAAGAAATGAAAAATTAATTAAATATAAAATTATGTGGCAATTTTTGTAAGAAATATTCGATATTTTCTATAAAAAACTTATTTAATATATGCAAAATAACAATAGTCATGTGTTTTACAAAGTAACAATAACTTTCTTGGCAACTGGTTTCTAAATGAATCTTTTGCGTAAGTTCAAATTTTTGCTTCACGTTGGTCATTGGACAGTCTTCACGACCCTGACCTGGGCATAACCACTGAGCGAGAAGTGGTTGCCCAATCACGTGTGTACTGGCCAAGGATACATTCTTTGAATGGTTTTTGTAATAAAGAATATTAATTAATTAATTTTTATTTTTGGTTATGTGTTATGTGCCATTGTTGGTTACATCGAACGAGATGTGATAAAAAAATACGGCGAATGAATTTTTAAGCATTAACTGCTGACGCTACATATAAGTATTTAAAATTAATAAGCCCGGTCGATGACCTGATCCGTTGAGATATTCACTGTCAAGTTCAAACAAGTTATGACTTTTCAGTCGGCTTCCAGAGCCGGAAGAGTGAGGTCGTGTTTACCGTGTCTGTCGCAAATCACGGAATAGGGACCAGGAACATTCGCAGATTCGTCTGGCCTCAGGGTAGAAACCAAGGCCATACGTAAGCTCAACCCATAGGTAGGGACACCTGTATTTCGCGAATACATTTCGTGTCTAGGTACATCGCAAAACACAGTAGTTTTTTCTTGTAGTTATTGGCTGTGGTCGGCGAGAGGTCTTTTCCCGCACTTGACGGGGCCAATGGGAATGTGGATACCGTACTGCTGCACGCACACGATTCGCCATTACTCTAAGAAAAAGCTACAGTGTTTTGTGACATACCTTGACACGAAATGTATTCGCAAAATACAGGTGTCCCTACCCATAGGTATTTGCTTTCCCACTGGTTGATTTCTTAGCGAGGTCATTTTTATCCTTGTAAATTGGCAATACTTGATTCGTATACTTCATTCTTAGATGGGCATCGTTGGTACACGATCGTAGAGGGGCATGTTAAAATAACTTACGACTAAATGAATACGTGAAATTTCCGAATCTGTTATCATGGATTTCAAACAACGCCTTCACATTATTTTTTGTTTGTAAAACAAGGACGAGAAAAATGAGTAGTGCTAAAAGGAAAACGTTTTGACACGATTCCCGACTTTGAGAGAACCACGACAGAGCAGCTAAAGGTCCTTACATAAATGCTTCCAGTAGCGGAGTCAACACGGGGATAAGTGCTCATAGCTATACAATGTGGCTATTTTGAATAAGTTTAGTTCAAATTTGATGAAGGCTTATTACTTTGTGCATAATGGAATCATTCACCGTTTATCACACTTTGTACGTCATACGAAACCAAACCAATGACGGGGAAAAAATTCGAATATGCAAACAAACATAAAACCAGCCAATATCAGCCGATTTCAAAACTTTTAATTCACAGAGAGCCTGAAGCAAGGAATTAATCAGAAAAAATATTACAGCACACGCGGCCAGAGTGAGCTGACAACGACAACACAGTTGCAACAAGAACAATAAAGTAAAAAAAAAATCTACTCGATTGATCAATCTGTTTCTGATAGAGAAGACATTGCTTTATTTGACCGAGCCATTCAGAAAGCGTGATTCTTGTGCCCACAGTCACATATTCCTGAAATAAAATCAACCAATCGCGAAACTCTGACGAGGCTATAGTGTTTCAACTCACAGCCAGTCTTGCAATATCATCGCAAAAATACTTGCACCTATTTACCATCACAACGTAATTATAAAAATTGGCCTTTAAAGCAGAGCAAATTTTAACTTAGTTAATATTTCGTATGGTTTTTCATTTCATATTTTTACTTGTAGTTAATTTTTATAGATACGTAACCATTATAAAAGTGATTAGGGCCTATATGTTTGATTTTGCTTTTATTCAAAGACTAAAATAATGGAAAAAAATTTCTCTCTGCATCAGTTATATAGTACGCTCTGGTTGTAATGTTTTTGTAAGATAAATTTACTCAATAGTATACAATACTTTTGTTATGACTCTAAAAATATTTTAAATACGTACAGTGAACATTAAATACATCTGTAAGTTTAAGTTTGTCTTTCGGTAATTTTTATTAGTTTCCATTTGAGTTATTACTTATGAATATAACGTTTTAAAAAATATATGCCATAAGTAGGGCCATGCATATTTCGCGAAAAGATTCCCAGACTAGATGAAAGATAAAACAATGTATAATCGTCTGTGTTTCGTGATTGGGTGAGTTTCTTTCAGGTACGTGTCGAGTGTTACAACACCAATCACAGAAATTAAGTGCGGAAGCAAACGCGTCCTGAGTGGCTCAGCCGAACAAGGCAGCCACTTCTCTCCCAGACGGCCGCCAATCACAAGGAAGAAACCGCTGGTGCGCGTATACTTCGTTGCAGTCTAACAGGCGTTCAGCTTTATTAGCGAAAAATGCCTGCCCCTAGCCATTAATAATCTGTATAGACCTGCAAAATTCGCGGTTTTGATGGCCTTCAGGATAGACTGCACATACCCCTGTACACTCGGGCAAATAACGCAAGTTCATTGGCAGCCGACTTGTAAGTCGTCTCAGCTGGTCTGTCTGTGATTCGGCCCTTCTTTGGTTGAGGGTGTTTATAACTGGTTGAGATTCGTCCAGATGAACAGTAAGCCAATATCAAAATTATCTAATAGTGAGGAGGCGCATTAATAAAAATATGTAAAATTACAAAGTTGGCTCACCCTGAAACCTAACTAGCAACCATTATGCTAGATTTTATAATACAGTAGTACAGATAATATTTTGACCGGTGGTCACTGTGTACGAGTGGGGCCCTCATTTCTGGACGCCATTTTGAAAAAAAGCGAATGCAAATATTTGATTTTTCGTACTTTGGCAACCACTCAACCTAAAAACTTGATGTTGGTGTCAAATTATATGTTTTTGGGGTCAAGGAATTAAAAAAAAGTCTTTATTTATTAATACAAAAAACCAATTTCCAATTTTACAAAATGGCTACATGCTACATTTATTTTTACACTTTTACTCAATGCGCATCACCACTTTTTATCATTCGTAACTATTATAATAATACTTACAATTTGTTTTTCTTTTTATCAGATTATGAAGAAATTATGGCAGAACTTTGAATTTTTTATAACTGAAATGGATCAAGCCTTAAAACAGTGCCTAAAAAAAGTTTAAGACCACCTTTAACTTTGTTTTTTTTTTGTTACTGAGAACAAAATAATTTTAGTATTTATACAATAATTGCTTAAATTGTATATATAAATGTAATTTAACTATTTGAATATACATTTATTATTTTGGAAACAAACAACAGCTAATATTTTGGCTTTTACCCGTTAGATGCGATAAGAGTTGAAATTGAAAAATCATTTGGTAAAAAAAAAAAATTAAATCACACACTAGAAATATTACCAATAATTCATACGAATAATATAATTTAATACATTTAAAAGATTATTTATAGTATTTATACATATTTTGAGGGAAAATTAGTAAAAAAAATGGAGTTAACATAAAATTGGCTAAGGGAATTAAAATTCTAATGTCATTTGCTACAACTTAAACAAAATTAAATTTTAATTGTCACTGAAGTATTACTGTATCGTCTATTTAATAATCAACAGGACCTCCTTTGTTTTTGAAGCACATTCGGACACGTTTACGCATGCTCTGGACCAATTTCTTGCACTCCTAAGGCGTAATTTCGTTCCAAACCTCTGATATCTTCTCTCGAAGTTCATGGATACTCCTTGGATTGCGAGCAGCAACCCGAAGACCTATGACGTTCCATAAATTTTCTATTGGGTTTAAATCCGGACTTGCCAGATTGCCAGTGAAGCGTAAAGACTTGGAGATAATGAAGTGGCATTTATGCATATTTTGTCAAGTTGTATCCAGTGTAAATCTGACAAATGGTGGCAAATAAGGAGTAAATCGTGTTAAGGAATGCTACTATAAACGTATATCTTATAGTGATGTAAATAACTGGGAGGTACTGAAGCGTCTCGAGCTAGAGATAGAAACACTAGAGCTAAAAGATCCAAAATGGCATAAAGCAAGTTGTTATGCCAGTTTTTGCAGTAAGAGCAACATTGACAGACTTAAAATACGGTTTGAAAAGGCTGTGGAAATTCCAATCACAAATATTTGTTCCAGCAGTGATATCGATAACACACAACCCTGCACATCTGCCCCTGCAACAAGGGGGCGAATACCAACTGTCAACTGGTCTTTGTGTATATTTTGCCAACTGAGGAAGAACAAAGGTTCTATCAAAATGTCACAAGTATTAACTAAGAATTGAGAGAACAGTATTCACGAAATTGCCACAAGCGATGAAGAGCTACGTTATCGAACTGCAGGATTAGATCTTATAGCATATGAAGCAAAATATCACAAATCATGCTACGCCAATCGATTTCAGAAGAAAACTGCTCATACAAATAGTACATCCAGCCAAGAAACCAGTTCTTTTGAAATTGGTTGACAATTCTCATAGAGGAATTAGAAAAGTGTTTTTAGGCTGATCATGTGTATTCCTTGGATCAAGTTACTGAACATTATCGTGAATTGGTGTCTGAAATTCAAGGATCCGACTGCTCTTATAGTACACAGAAACTGAAAGGAAGATTACAGTCATGCTATGGGGACCGAATGGATTTTGTGCAACCACTTCAGCGATCTCAATCATTTATAATATTCCATCGTGTTCTAGTTTCCATAGCAATGCGAGCACTGCAATTTGAGACCGACAAAATTCATGAAATCTATGTAGAAGATGAACTAACAATTGCTGACTGTCCAAGTGAAGAAGGTGTGTTTCTTCAAGCTCTACGACTTGTAACAACCAAGATACGTACAGATTTAAATTAAACTGAAGGACATACATCGTATGGTAATCTCGATATTGACCATGCCAAAAAGACCATTCCTGATTGTTTGTATATGCTTCTCAAGATGTTAATCAACAGAACTAGCGAAGAAGACGATACAGAGGAAGTAAAATTACTAAGCATTCTTCAAGATATAGTATCATTAGCATCTAAAGGGCGAAAAGTAACACCGAAGCAAATTGGAATAGAATAATCTGTGCATCAAGCAACACGGTCAAAACAACTTGTACAGCTCCTGCATGCTATTAGACATAGCATCAGTTATGAATGAGAGCAATGTATTCATGCTAGCATTTATAAAAATCAGCTGCATAGGTTTACAACAAATTTTTATTCCAGAAAATTTTGTGTTTGCTTGCTTTGCACAATTTGCGGCTGATAATTTAGACATAAATGAAGAGACGCTAGATAGAAAGGTAACATTTCATGTAACACAAATGGTTGCATTTCAGCGAGGTCCTGCTCCGAATCATGCACCCGATCTACCAGAAACAATTGGAAAAGAGCGAGTTATTATGAACATTAACTCCGAGTTGAATAAAATTTTGCCTTCAAAATACAGACCTACTGTTCCAAAATTTTCAAATACACAAAATGCAGATGTTCTACTACAAACTATTGAAATTGTTGGACATTGCTTGGTTACTGTACTGTACATCCAATAGTGAAGATGAGCAACATGTTCCAGCATGGAGAGAGTTTAACCAAGTAGTATCTGAAACGAATACTCAGGTAACTACTGTTGGATACCTTCCTATCATACCAGCACCAGCTACTGATTATGACCCTTTATGGACAGTAATAAACCGTTGTCAAAAAATTGCAAGAAGAATTGGCTTAAAACATACAGTTCTTACATTAGATGAATCTCTGTACAGCAAAGTGAAAGAACTGATGTGGTGCCGGCCTGAAGAATGTCAAGGTTTGGTACTGCGTCTTGGGTCCTTTCACATTACAATGAACCTTCCAATTGCTATAGGACAACATTTTTCAGATAGTGGACTCACAGATATTTGGACTGAATCTGGTGTATTTACTGAAACTACGTCTCAGAACATTCTGGATGGAAAGAACTGGAACAGATCATTTCGTACACACTTTCTCACTTATGAAGCCTTGTGGAGAATCTATTGAACAAAATTTTTACAGTGGGTCCAGGAAACTGACAGAACTGTTGATAGCGAAATTGAAAAATTGTGTGATTTAATGGAGAGCAATTTCAAAATTAATAATTTCAGCAGTATCCAAGAAACTGTGAAAAATAAATTACTTCCTAAAACAAAGATACTACAAAAAATGTTCATTGAATTCGAAGAAACATTTATTAGTCCCACTTCCAAGTACTGGTTGGAATACAAAAATATGGTGCAAACACTCTTGGACATTGTAAGAGCAGAAAGATAAGGTATATGGCAACTACACTTGAGTTAGTTTAGCAAAATGATTCCATGGATTGTAATGTATGACCACACCAATTATGCTAGATATGGACCCATTTATCTATCAGATATGAAACAGCTTTCCACAACTGCACCTAATGGGTACGAAGAGTTCGAATCTGGTGATTTTGTTGTTAAATCTACCACAGCACTCTTCAACCAGATACCCGTAAACCAAGCTTTAGAACATGTTAATAAAAAGGGAAAAATATCTGGAGGACTAGTAGGAATAACAAGAATTGAGTCAGCACGTGATGAATGGTGTTTGACTTACAATGTCTTTAGTAAACTTTCTGAAGACACAAGAAGTATGGTAGGTTTGGCAGATCTCGAAGACTTGGATGAGCAACCACACATTGAAAGAGGGAAGAAAAGGATTACTCGTGATGAATGTGATGTGATGGCTCTTAAGAATCAGTTTCAATTGTGTGATTTATTTTCTGAGACTCCTTATTTACTAAATATTTCAACCAAAGAAATTGCTTCAGAAGACATCCAGAAAGATTTACTCACAGCATTTGAGAGAGGGAAGGTTGCTACCAAAGCCTTTATTAATGATCGAATGCAGCCATATTCCAATTCAACAGTATTTGACACAATATCGAGACACAATTCAAAAACCTTCAAACGTTTAGGAAAAGTTGTTCCTGCAAAAGAAATAAAATGTTAAATCATTGTGTCTGATGCTTTACTATTACGAAAACTTGTTTTGCCGATAGTGGCCGAAATGTTGAATTGAATCAGTTACTTCAGTATGAATTGCATGATGTCCCACTGTCACAATCAACATATAATGGATGTCTTCGTCTTCCAACAAATAAAGCCATGCTGGGGAAAATTTTGATAGGGGTCAAGGGTGTAGATATCCTTCCTGTATAAGAACCTACATCATTGATGCTATGGTCGTAGTGCAAGCACTCGGAAAACCAAGTAAAGCAAAAACTTTTGGCGATCTAGCTGACTCAGAGAATTGATGTATTTGATAGCTACAAAAATAATTCTATTAAATCAGCAACTAGGGTCAAACGCAAAATCAAGAGAACCCCCCTTGCAAGATGTGACATACAAGATAGAAATGTTCCCATGCCACACAATTGGAATGGATTTATTAATCTTCTTGAAAATATAAAAGCTCTAACTAACTTTCTCTCGAATCAGTTAATGGTTGTTTCCTCTGAGAAATTAAAACCAAACCAGGTTGTAGTGACAGCAGGTGGTTATGAACAGTGTGATGAGGCTACTTCCACATCTGGATTTCTTGCAGTTTCCTTATTTGCAAACCATGAAGAAGCAGATACGAGGATTTTGCTTCATGCAAAAGATGCAACTAATGATGGATACAATCGGATTGTTGTGCAATGTAAAGATACAGATGTGCTAGTTATGTTAGTGAACATGTTTCAAGAAATTCACGCAGACGAAGTATGGATGGAGAAAGGAATATCATCACAGAAAATATTCGTCCCTGTGCATACAATATTCTCAGGCATACCAAATGATATGTGAGAATCAATTATTAGTTTTAATTCCATAACTGGCTGTGACACAACCAGTCAGCCAAATGGAATTGGCAAGAAGACTGCATGGGAAGTTTATCTCAAAAATCATAAATTACTTGCAGAAATTGGTGTTAGAACATTATCGGAAAGTGCAATAAAATCGGCTGAAGATTTTTTATCAGCATTTACTCGCGCTCTTTACACAATGAAGAAACTTCTAAATCAATCAATGAACTTCGAGAATTACAGTTTTGGAATAAAATCACCAGAAATGCTTCCTCCTACATATGATTCATTGAAGCTACACATCCAACGTGCACATGACCAAACATTTGTGTGGAAAAAAGCACTGGAGGCTAAACCATTGTAGCCTGATTTACTTGATAGCGGATGGTACGATGATAATGGTGAATTAAAACCTAAATTGATGGGAAAATATCCCTTTCCACCCACATACAAGCAGCTCGTGCAGTGCGGATGTGTGCTCGATCTAATTGTGTGTGTACAGAAAAC
The DNA here is from genome assembly GCF_032445375.1 of Bacillus rossius redtenbacheri. Lineage (NCBI taxonomy): Eukaryota > Metazoa > Arthropoda > Insecta > Phasmatodea > Bacillidae > Bacillus > Bacillus rossius. The sequence goes on along the minus strand of NC_086344.1, from coordinate 7,751,742 downwards.
AGGCTACCATGTCTCAAAGTGTGTGGGTGTTCTCTTAAGCAGTGTAAAAACTTATATTCAAACCAGGATGATGATCATGAAACTGTGTAGCACTTGAATTTATATTCTATCACACAGGGAAGTTAGGCCCGCATAAAAATTAATTTTATTTTGAATTGTGGTTTTTGTGTTTGAGAAAAAGATTATATATCATGTTTAGTTGTGTTTTTCATGTTTTAAAAAAGAAGAAACACCATTGTCTATGTTTAATAAAGGAAGATTTAAATAGTTGAAAAATTATTAAATAAAAGTTCATTTAATGCCCTATATTGGTCCACATTTTGTAAAATTGGAAATTGGTTTTTTGTATTAATAAATAAAGACTTTTTTTGAATTCCTTAACCTAAAAACATATAATTTTACACAAACATCAAGATTTAGGTTGTGTGGTTGCCAAAGTACGAACAATAAAATATTTGCCTTCGTCTTTTTTTCAAAATGGCGTCCAGAAAAGAGGGTACCACTCGTACACAGTGACCACCGGTCAAAATATTATCTGTACTACTGTATTATAAAATCTAGCATAGTGGTTGCTAGTTAGGTTTCAGGGTGAGCCAAATTTGTCATTTTGGCCATCTGCCTCCCCACTATAAGTGGTAGAGTCTATATGTGTTTTAATTCTAGCCTATTACCGAATGAATCTGCGAATTTTGCAGGCCTCTACTAATCTGGTGTGAGGATGATTAAGAAACTAGAAGAAGTGTCAATTTAAGCGTCGGGAATCAAAACAGAAGGGGAAAAGTCCTATTTTGTACCTCGGAGAAACACTTCGCGGTGTCACATGTTTATCGATCGTGGATTTGAATACCTTAATTATTTGTAACACGAAAATATTCCAGGACAGAAATTTTGTATGTGCTAAGTTTTCAATACAGATGCTAATTTTTAATTTAATTATTTAGTTATTTAATTTTCAGGGATTTGACTAGTTTTGAAATAATTGATCGAATTATATATACGGCAGTGATATTTGTAAACTGTGGTTCGGTAAACACGAGCAACGATTTAAATTTTGATATTTTAAAAAGCTTTTGAAACGTTTTAAAATTTACGAAGCTTAATTACATACTCTACGTCACTCACACGAAATGTGCCTTTGGGGAGGATTCATGATGGTGCATTTCCCACGCTTACAGTTTATATGAGTTTGTTGTTATTTCACAATAAAATAACGTTAAATAATACGCAAAGAAGCTGGTAATAGCATGACATGAATGGTTCGTATAAACATTTCACGAGACTCATGTGAGCAGATGTTACCATTAGGAAAGTCCAATGTGCAAAACAATTTTCATCGTTAAACATAAATAGATGTCATACCTAAGTTACTTTTACTTGTGTAAACTATTAAGTAGACAACCACGATGACATATTTTACTTGAAGTCCAAAAATCAATTGGTAAATTAAACAATCGTAAACAGTAATATGATACCTATTATATTAACCGAAATACAATTGACAATTGAAACTTTCCTATTTAAAAGTTATTGCTGTAGCTACTGGCTAGATAATGAAAAACTTTAAAATAAGGGACATGTATTTGTGGCAAAAAAAATCTGGCAGCTCATTAGACTGCAATAAGGTATGAACTCAGCCAACCACGAAACACACAAAATGCCAAAACATTTTAACACGCAGCTGGTCTGGATATCACTACGCAAAAAATGCATTTCTCTAGTTATAGGTAATGTTCCTGAGAAAAATATGAACTTGATAGAATTTCTCAAAGTTTTTGAGGAATCAGGCACTTAAATAATGTAAAATAATTTTATTAGACAGTAATTATTAATGCGTTAATAAGTATACTTTATAGCTTTATCTTGCTAAGCTTAAGTTCTGCAATCTACGGTAGTAAGTTTTACTTGGTATGTCTTTAAAACTAATCAAGACAATACACCTCTTCGTTAATTTACAACATGAAAGCAGTACCTAGAACGTAAGTATTAAAATAACTACCTGGTAGTTGTACAGCAAGCTCAAAGCTGTCTTCTCAACCTACCCGTAACGTATACATTTATAACTATGTCCAAATGTCCAACTGGTATTCCATGCTGTCATCCACATGCTGCGTAAGTTTGTAGGTTAGTGAATTTTTAATTAACATCGACAGTAAATATACTGATTTTTCAAAGAATTATGCATCCCAAATATAAACGAAAGGCTATTCGCAGAGTTAAAAGTAACTGGATGTTTACATAAACTACTCCGGATTCCATATTCCTTGTTCTGTTTTCCGTTTTAAAATGAATTAACATGAAAGTTTGTAGTACAAGAGCTAGCAAAGTTTTCGTGAAAGAATTTTGGGTCAGCAGTTTTTTTATATTAAATTTTCATTGATATTAGGTAGGCATACAGTACGTCTGACACCTGGGAACGGTTTCGTTTATCTGTGCGCATTCTCTTCCTACCGATGAAAATTGCGGATTTTAAATTATTTGAAGATATTTTTTTTGTCTTTTCAGCAATATAATGTACAACTGGCAGTCAGTTTGGCATTACTAACACTGCGGCCGATGCAATTTTGGTAATAAAAATATTTTTAAATAACTTTAGTATAGCTAAAATTTATAAATGATACAATTATGTAGATTGTAATATTATTTTCCAGACATAATTTCGGTCTGTTGATTAAGGGGCAGACATATTTAAGTCTCGGAAAACATAGGTAAGTTAGAAGATCGTGGCAAATAATTCGTTGGTTGCGTGAGAGAAATAGCTGCGACAAACAGGGTCAGAGAGAGAGCGAGAGATAGAGAGAGTGAGAAAGGGAAGGGGAAGGGGAGACCAACCAAATATTGTAGTAGAAAAATAAAGGAAACTCGGGCCTTTTAACATGGCGAATGCAGGCGACATCCGACTGCAACGGTCCTAGTGGCTCAGCCTGAAGAACAGCCTTTGTATTACAATGGGCGATCTCTGCGCAGATTTTCCCTCGTCGTTTGAAATCTTCTTGTCGTATAGTAATGAACTTACACTCCATAGATTTGTATAAAAACTGTGTTTTCAAAATATAAATAAGTTTTTGTAATCTCAAAAGTATATTGATAAAACAGTCATGAAAAATGACATAACTTGGAACATGAGACAAATCAAACAACTTTTTAACAGTGAAACATACATCACTTTAAACATAACATTTTGAAAATGAATTATTATTTGAATAATAATTTCGGAAATATCATACAATTTAAAAGATTTTGATTTCTTAATATATGTGCTCAACTGAACAAAAATATATGTAATGAATTAATGTTGTTTGAGTACTAATGTTCCGGAAAACATCATTAATTAAGAGATTTTAATTTCGCTAACTTAAACTAACCAAACCTTTAAAACATAATACAGCATTTTGAATGTAGCTAACCTAACAGCATCAACTGTTCAAAACACTGAATTATTGTTATACTACTTAAAATATAGCAATGCTCTTTAGCAGTCATCAAATAGAATGAGAGGAACTCAAAAATACAATTTTCAGAAATACACTTCATAATTTTAGATGGCCACCTATTCTATAAGATTAGTATTTAATATTTACGATTTTTTATAAACAGTATTATATATAAAATAATTAATATTTTAAATATTTCAAAACCATTTAACGATGCAGGTATGTAACTTCAATACTTCATACTAAAATAACCAACTCAAAGGACTGAGATGTGTATTTAAAGTTTATATTATAACACCTAAATAAACAAATAATAAGAAATAATATGATTTTCTTTAACAACGGTGTTAAAATGTAATATTTTGAAATGTTTTAATGTTTTAAAAAAATTGGTGATGCACCAGGGTTTGATCCAGTTATCAGTCTGTCACATATAATACCATAATACCTAATATATTAATTTAGAATTAGAGTAAATTATTCGTTATCGTGTGAAGAATATGGAATATGTATCGCATTTGCCAAATTGATTTTGATGCGGAAGTTGTAGTAAGACATTATAATAATACTTCTCGGAAATATGGACGAACTCAATGCTTCCTTGAAACTCGGGATAAATATTGATGGAGGAAATCACTAACGTTACATAAACATCAACGAATAGTAGCAATATATGTTAAGCTCTACCTGGCTTCCAGCATTTTTCCGTAAAAGAAAACTCCGGCCTATCAAATTATTAAAAGAATATAAATATTATCAATTAACATTTAAAAATCTAGTTACTTATAACGACGAAATACCCGAGAATGCATCTGCTACCTTGAAAAAATTCGTTTGTCAAATGTATGGAGTCCGTAATAGTAGCAGTGTTAATGATGTTAGATTTCACCTTTTTTCTACTTCTTACTTATCGGACCAAAAATTCAAAGGACAATTTCGAAAAAAAAATTAAAATGTTGACGCATCAAACCTCCATTAATATGTAAAGCTGAGTTACGACATAATTTATTGCGAATCGTTACGTTAAAATTTTTTGGAGTTCAAGGTCATCCAAAATGGCCGCCTTGACTTAAGGGCAGTCGGTCATTGAACATCTCCTCGCTCCTTAGCCTGGGACCAGGGCCCTATTATCTACTACTGAAATGATATTCCAGAATTGCAGAATTCTTATTTTATTGAATTATTACTTACAACTTACTACGGGACAGCACAAAAAACATTTTATTAATTAAATGTAATTTTACCGAAACTTTTCAAATGAGTCTTTTTTTTAATGTAGAACACTTTTTACAGAAAAGCATAAACGGTATTAATCTATGCTAGGAATAAATTAGCGTAGGAAAAAAAGGATTATTAGATAGAACAAAATCTCTTGTTTATTTAACAGTGATTTAAGAAAAATTACAAGAACTTATATGATTCCCTGTTTGATAATTATTATTTATTAAATATAAATCACTTAAACTTTAATAATGTTCATTTATAAGTTTTAGCATAGGATTATCAACAGTGTTATAAATAATCCTTACATAGTAGGTCATTTACAAAAAAAATAAGTTTTGTTTATCTGTCAAATACGTAAAAAAAAAAAATCCTTTCAGCATAGCCTTCAAGCGTAAGTAGGCTACCTTTTTATTCTAGAAATATTTTGGAAACATCTATAAACTTCTCGAACGTTTTAAGAACTTAATGTAGATAACATGATTAGGTTATACAATATTACAAAATAATCAATTAAATATTTGCTCATTTTCCATGCAACGAATATATATGACTACTATTCTTAAATGAATACATCCACCATTGAATATTTTGGAACGAATTTCATATTAAATGCTAAAAAAGATAATTTTTAATTATTTTCACCTTTAAACACTATTTTTTAACCCTTGCACTAATAACACGGTCGTATAAAAATTTCCTTTGCACTAAGGTTTAAGCTATTATGTTAAGATGGTTTAAAATAAACTCCAATGTTTTTGATACTAAGAAATTTTGAATTTTTATTTTTAAATTTCAACCTCTGATTTAACGGTAAAATTCGTTTCATCAAAAATTGTTTTAGCCAAAGTTTAAAATTAAAAGTTTGAAATTCATGTAATAAATTATAACGGATTAAAAAGTAAATCTATTTTTAAAAAATAATGATTTTTTTTTAATTTTAAACCTTGTTATTTCCACCCCTTGCAGTAATTATTGGATAGAAAAAAATCATTTAAACAATAGTTTTAGTCAATATTTAGTAAGTTAAATAAATATAAGAATGGATTCGGTAGTGTACATGATATGGAAGTTTTATTTATTTTCTTATTCCAACCCCTTGTAATAAGAAATTGGTTTATCAGAACTTGGTACATAGAAACATTTTAAGTAAAAGTCATAATAATTACAAATAATTTGAACAGATTGGATGGTGTGCCTAATAACGGAGTCATGAATTTTTTGTCATTCAAACCCTGTTTATTCAACCCCTTGTAGACTATTCATTTTAGGTTGTATAAAAAAATATTTCCGACAAAAGTTGTAGACAATAATTAAAGGTTTTACAATATGTTATAACTAGAGACCCGGAAATTTCGCGGATTCGTTTAGTCGCAAGCTAGAATGCAAACCTTCACACTCTCGCACTGTGTTCATGATTGGCGCGCAGTCTACGACCGTGAGCCAACGATGTCCAGCTAGGAGAGAAGTAAGCGAATAAGGTAGTGCCAAATAACAAGAATAAAGAGGTTCTCGCTAAGAAATCAACCAATGGGAAAGTAAAATTGGGTCGAGTACACCTATAACTTTGAATTCTATCCTGAGGCCAGAAGAATCCGCGAAATTTCCGTGTCTCTAGTTATAACATATTTGATAGCGTACGTGGTACGGAAATTACGAATTTGTAAATATTCTACCTTTTTGACGTGACAACGTCTAATAAGTATCCCGTTACGCTCTGTCCCGTTACGCTCATTGTATGATTGCGCCGCATCTATCTCTCTTCCACTCGATTGGAACAACCATCGATTTGACTTTTTCGAGGCACATTAAACTTGAAACACTCCCATTCGTTTCCTACTTTTCCTATCATCGTCCTATCCTTAACAGAATAACACAGATTCGAAGAAGTTAAATAGCAAACATGTATCAAGGTTATAGTTAAAATAATCTCTTCTTTAAAGTAATAAACATTTGAATTAATGAGTGCAAATATATTAAAATTTATCAATAAAATTGTAGTTATTATTTCACACCTTCTTTGTATCCATACAAAATAGTGATAATTCAATAAAAATTGGTTGTAAAGTCGGTTTACGGACGATAGTTTAACGTGACGTCATAAAAAACATTGATGACATGATTGCATACTTTTATGAATAAAATTGAATCATTTTTATTGAATTATCACTATTTTGTATGGATACATAGAAGGAGTGAAATTAAATGTACAATTTAATTGATAAATTTACTTTTGTAGCGCTCAATATTTCAAATATGTTTATTACTTTAACGAAGAGATTATTTTAACTATAACTTTTATACATGTTTGCTATTTAACTTCTTTTAATCTGGGATAGGACGATGATAGGAAAAGTAGGAATCAAATGGGAGTGTTTTAAGGATGATGTGAAGTAAAATGGCTTACCCAACACCAAGATGCAGTCAAAAATAATATATTTGCGCCACGGACTCTGCAGCAATGCTAGGAGGAACGGGTTAGCAAAGAGCAATGGAAATGTTACATTGAAATGCATGAAAACAGAACTACACCTCGGTCGCAATGCTAGGAGGTTCAGGTTAGCAAAGAGCAATATAAAATGAGCGTAACGGGACACAGCGAAACGGGACAATGTGCGTAACGATACACTTTTTCGTGCGTGCAGCCGGCGGCGTTCATCGATTTATTTGACGTTGTCACGTCAAAAATGATTCAATTTAATTCATAAATGTATGCAATCATTACATCAATTTTTTTATGATGTCACGTTAAACTATCGTCCGTAACCCGACTTTACAGAAAACCTTTTTTTTCAACCCCTAGGAACAATGGTTCATCTTATCATAAAGGTTTCATACTAAAGTATTTGATTAAAATTATAAGATTGACAACCATTTCGAACGGATTCCACTGTGTCCTTACTAAGGGAGTGAAGACTTATTTTTGTCTTCCAACCCTTGTATTTCCACCCCTTTCAGTTATGGTTGATCGTTTGAAAAATTATTATTTGAGCAGAAAGTTTTAGATAATATTTATACGCTTTACAAACAGTTTGAAATTATTTAATAGTGTTAAGATTTTTTTTGTCTTCCAAACTCTGTTATTTTCTAACCCCTTACAGTATGGTTTAGTCATATAAAAAATATTTTCGGATGAAATGTTTTTTAATAAAAAGAAATGGATTAAATAATGTAAAGGGTACTGACTTTATGATTTTTTTGATATTTAAACCCCGTTTTTTCCAAGCCATTACAGCAATGGTTCGTCTGAACAAAACAATTTTCAGCTAAAGGTTTTAGGTAAATATTATAAGATTTACAAACACTTTGAACGAATTCAATAGTGTGCCTATGAACAGTTATGATTTTTTTTATCCTAACCTTGTTTATTCCATCCCTTCCACTTATGGTTGGTCGTATTAAAATTGTTTTATGACACAAATTATTTGTATTACTCGTTATACATAGGCCTATGTGATTTTTTTCCATATTATGGTGGTTACAGCGCTGTTATTAGTTTTTCAATAAATCTTTCCCATTTCAACCAAATTGGTTGGAAATTGCCCATTAACGTACCTGACCAAGACTTTACACAATTAGATTCGTAAACAATTACGGCAGTTATCGTTTCTACAAAATTTTGGTATATATGTATGTATATATATAAATATATATACATACACACATACATACAGATATATATATATATATAATATAACATATATATACTTTGAGTTTATGGTTTTGAGGTCTATGGACATTGAGCTGAAAAAGTATTAAAAAAATTCTGGATGTCGCACCATGTTAACGGCTACAATAGATAGTTTTTCTTCAAAATTTACCTAAAAGAATAATTTTTTATACTGCAGTAAAACTGTCATGTGAGTACTTGAACTTACGGTATCGGTTTGCTATGTCCGCACCTAAACCAAATAATCAGTATTGGTTTCTGTACTGTATTTTATTTTAAATGCTACTTAATTGTTAAAATATATATGTAAACATAAAATTAGGCATAGCGGCGACTAATATTAATCCCCGAAATTTTATAGTAATATTAAAATTTAAATAACTAAGGCATACATTTCCAGACAACAGTACCGAAAACATTTTCATTTATGCCGTGTGTCACAGCACAGCACGGTAATCGAAAACACAAAAACGTACAAGAAGATTATGATGAAACAGATATAGGTAGAGACCGGAAAAATTCGCTGTTTCATTTCGCGATAGGCTAGAATACAAATGTGATTAACCTTTTGCTGCTTCAGTGATTGGACCACAGGTTGTCTGAAGGAATCAAAGCCAATGAATAATCCTCAACGAAAGAAGTATCGAATCAAAAGCGTTCTAGTTAATAGTTGTCACGAGTCAGTAAGCCAATTAGCAGATGTAATTTGTCCGAGTGCATAGAGGATCTTGGAGTCAATCCTGTAGGTCATTGAACTCGTGAATTTTTCCGGTCCCTACACAATAGCCATTTTAACAATTAAAATTCATTTTCCCAAAACTTTTCAAATGACATTCATTGTTTTAAGAGAAAAAAACTCTATGACAGCCGTTATTATTCAGCCTTTACAGTAACCTTAATTTGCATGGATGCATCAAAGAGACCTAAGTGCGTGCGGCAAGTGGAGGTTATGGATCCACGTTAAGGCACTCGCTTAGTTCTGTACGGCGCGGCGTCCGTAGGGAAATATCGCAGGGAGCGAACAGCTGACGTCACGCTCTGCGTTCCCACGGACCGCTCAGCAACCCCTTCCCCCCCTCCTTTACACCCCATCCCTCCCCTTTTAACTACCTCGCCCTTACAGCCCTGGTCCAGAGTCCCCGCTGCTCTGCCTCCACACAAATGTAATTCTATTTTTTGTAAATGGATCAGGAATATACATCTAAAATTACAGATACATGTAATTAAATTTTAATACAGTGTTCGCAGTCATACTGGAACCGGATTCTTACCCGGGCATTTAAACTTCGTTTTTTCCTAGTGTCACCAATAGTTAAAGTTTTTAGTAAAACGTTCCTTGAATAATATTCCACTATTTAGCATGATACAAAAAATATTTTATTATCTTTTCCATAGTTTGAAAAAAATATTACGCTTGAATGAAACATCAATTTGAATATAAAATTATGCGCTAATTTTCGTAAGAAATACTTACTAAGTACTTACTAACTCAAAAATAATATTTAATATATATATGCCAAAATAACCATAGCCATGTGTTGTACAAAGTTACAATATCTTTATTGTAGTATTACAAACTATTTGTTGGCAAATGGTTTCCAATGGAGTCTTTTGTAAAAGTACAGAAAATTGTACTCGCGTTGTTATTTGGATACAGGCTAGGACCGTAAAATTATACCCTACATTTGACTGAGGTCCTCGGTAGGGAATGGAAAAATTCGCAGTTTCAGTGAGCTCCAGGATAGACTCCACGATATTCTGCATGCTCGGGTAAACTTCACTTGTTCATCGGCTGCTGAATTGTGAGGCGTCCCTAGTGGGTAATTTGTAGAGACCGAAAAAATTCGTGGTTTCATTTCGCGATAGGCTAGAATCCAAATGTTTTTAACCTTTTGCTGCTTCAGTAATTGGAACACAGGTTGTCTGAAGGAATCAGAGCCAATGAATAATCCTGAACGAAAGAAGTATCGAATCAAAATCATTCTAGTTTATAGTTGACACGAGTCAGTAGCTAATGAGAAGATGTAATTTGTTCGAGTGCATAGAGGATCTTGGAATCTATCCTGTAGGTCATTGAGTCGCGAATTTTCCCGGTCCCTAGTAATTTGTGATTCTATACTTCTTTGATTGGCGGTCTCTTAGTGGCCCACATAGGTCTAGATTAACAGTGAACTAATAGCAGAAGCAGCAGAAAGTTATAATTATATGAATTTAGCATATTACGAAATGAATTCCGAAATTTTCCAGTTTATTATTTAGCAGGCCTCTGGATATTTACTGCTCTTAATTTAAAATACTTTAAACTGGGTGGGATTTCATCACAGGTTTGCGAAATATGATCCACATTTAATCTGTGTTTTACTACATTATAATTTTGTGAGAGAGTTTGCTTATTATTCAGTGAATTTCGCGAGTTTTAAGGATGAATTCGCTGATCTGCCAGTCGGCAACAAATTTGTAGCACTATTTGAATCGCGAATTCGGATTAAGCGTGAATAGATTCAGCGAGGAAAAGTAATAAGCTCATAAGATAATACATAAATTTTCTGTAAAATATATAGGTTTGCGAGCTAGAAATTATAAAACTTCGTTATCAGCCAGAGAAAAATGTATATGCAGAATTTTCTAAACAAAGTGTGGTCAAATAGAGCCGGGCTGAAAAAATGGATAGTTAAAAAAAATTTACAAGTTACAAGAACTAAATTTCACGGACATTAAAAATGATCTTTTTGGCTGTACACGACGTAAAATGAATATCCGCTTATACAATTTTTCACCTTCAATTTACGAAGAATGCTGGTTATAGCAAATTTAGGGATATTCGTGAATTTTTCGCTATTTTCGTAAATTTACAGACACTGGGTCCACTTAAGTATCTACTATGAAAATGAACCAAAAGAATATTCTTTATACATAAACAAAACATTAGTGAACTGGTTATGTCTACAGCAAGAACACTCTGCTTTGTCCACGTGTGTGTTTAAGTATCATTGTTTAGAACGAAACATAACAACTCGGAAGTCCAAAAAATACGGCGAAGTTCCTACGAAGATTCAGTTATTTGAAAATACGAATAACTCTTCGTTTATTTGAGTTCAATTTCTGCGTTAAAAAGTCCGTAAGTTTAAATTAACTGTGATTCATAACAGTTTGGTAATAGCAAACAGACGTACAAATCGTTTAAATCATTGAACATGGGTGTTACGCTTCACAGTTAGCTCTAGTGTTGCATACGGGCCACATACCTACCTCTTATCAAAGTGTTATGTATTAAACATTTCTTTATAAAATTTCCACGTGTTGCGTAATAATTTTTAACTATTATTAATGTATAAGATATCAATAAATTTATCATATGTTTAAATTTCATATTTCATTAATACTCAGTAAACGAAACTAAGTTCTACTATAATGTTTGCAGGCTTTCATGACCATTGTCTGAAGTAGCTTGGCTTCTGGGTTGTAGCCGTGTCCTTGATGAATAATTCACCGACGTTTCGGTCGACAATGCAGTCGCCATCATCAGGGAGCATTTACCTACTGTAGGTAACTGCTCCCTGATGATGGCGACTGCAATGTCGACCGAAACGTCGGTGAATTTATCGCTAAGGAAACGGCTACAACCCAGAAGCCAAAATACTTCAGACAATGGCCGTGAAAGCCTGAGAAAATTATTATTTTTAATTATTCACGTAACTGAATCTCCGGCAGCCAAGTATAATGCGGCCATTTTTAAAAATTGAAAAGTTTTTTTTATATATTACGCAACCACATTCTTGTGATTTTTAACTAAGTCTAGCCGGAGCAAGGACAAGAACAGTTCAAAAGGGTTAACAGACGTCATTCCTAAATAGGGTGGGTTAGAGTTGAATGGTGAATCTAGCCTTGCTTATCGTTAGGGTAGTTTTTTTTTCGCAAAAGGTTATCTGATCGCTCATTAGACTGCAGTAAAGTATGCCACGCCAGCCTGGAAGTTGGCAAGCATCTGCAAGACGCCTTTTTTGTCCATGTAATTCAGGACTTTCGCTTCCGCACAAATAGGCTGTGATCCGTGTGCCGACAACTTAACACAAAGAAACTCAACAATAGTCAGGAAAAATAGACGATGCTACTAGTATCGGCTTGTGGAACCAAGCCTAAACAAATTATCTACTCATGTTTAGAGACCGGAATAATCCACGAGCTCATTTCGCCATAAGATAGAATTCAAACTCTTTCCCCTTCATGCAACTTCCACGATTTGACCACAGTTTAAATGAAGGACTCTGAGCCAAAGAAAAAAAAAACTCAACAAAATAAGTATCAAATCACAAGCCTCCCAGTTAGCAGGTCTCACGAGTGAGGTAGCCAATGAGTAGGGACCGGAAATATTCGCGAATTAAATGACCTACAGGATAGACTCAAAAATCCTCTATGCAGTCGGACAAATTGCATCTGCTCATTGGCTACTGACTCGTGACATCTATTAACTAGAATGCTTTTAATTCGATACTTCTTTCGTTGAGGATTATTCATTGGCTCTGATTCCTTCAGACAACCTGTGGTCCAATCACTGAAGCAGCAAAAGGTTAAACAGATATTGATTCTAGCCTATTGCGAAATGAAACCGCGAATTTTTCCGGTCTCTACCAATGAGCAGGTGAAATTTTTCCTAGTACATATAGGATCGTGTAGTTTATCCTAGAGGTTATTGAAACCAAGATTTTTCCAGTACCTACTAAGATTTTCCGTAGCAACTTTCAGTTGCTAATAATATATTGGTTTTTTCGGTTTGAGAAAAAAACGTGAACCTGAGTTAAAAGTATCGCACGTGTGACACTTCGTGAGCCAAGTGCGAGCGAGGGAACGCATGAAAACATAGTGTACTGACGCTTCTCTAGTCGAGATGAGAGAAGAGGTTCCCTCACTTGACGTGTGTGCCTCAGGCGTGTGAGTCACAGGGGAAAAAAAATAACATCGGTGTGAATTAATAACAAAAGTCCCTGGGAGTGGGAGTTAACGTAGACACTTTCCTGTGTTATTGCTGGCACGATGTATAACATGAATAACAAAAATAAAAAAAGGAGGAAGGGTGAATTGTTAGCTTGTTCTCGTGTGACATGTAAACGAACAAACCGGGAAAAACGTTTTTGAAACACCTTCGAAAAACCCTAGTAATGAATACGCTACAGAAGGTAAATAAAAATTTGGTTGTCAGTCTCACATTTTTATCTCTAAAACTTTAAAAAACCGAAAAAATAAAATTCTAGTGGGTAGATTCTTATATACTAAAAAAAAAAAAAAAGTTACTTACGAGTCAGGTTGTTTCGTTTTCTCGTCACAAATTTTGGCACCAAGTATTAACTAAGAGTTATGTCTAGAGCCACGGAATTTTTGCGCATTCATTTAGTCGCAAGCTAGAGTGAAAACATCCACAGTGTCGCACTGTGTTCATGATTGCCCCGCAGGTATATGGAAACGACCCTCTATGACCGTGAGCCAACGATGCCCAGCTAGGAGAGAAGTAAGCGAATCAGGTAGTTCCAAATAACAAGGATAAAAATGTTCTCGCTAAGAAATCAACCAATGGGAAAGTAAACATGGGTTGAGCACACCTATAACTTTGAATTCTATCCTGAGGCCAGAGGAATCCGCGAAATTTCTGGGACTTTAGTTATGTCATAACTAGCTGCAATACCCGGCGTTGCCCGGGCTGAACACAGGGTGTAGTTAGTAATTGTCTTCTTAATTTGCATGTCAAGTGTGAAAATTAATTTATACCATTTCCAGATCCCGACAGTCGTTGTTCTACCAGTTTATAGTTATTTACCTGGTCTGTATGTAATTTAGACTTTATAAAGCAATATAGAAAAAAGCTGAAAAATAAGAGATTATTAATATTGAAAAGATTCCATTATCTAGCTAATGCTCGGCCTGCATCGCAATGCCTCATTCAGTTTTGTATTGTAATATGTTTCAAATAGTTCCACATATACAAATCATCTATCCATCTCTCTATATATGCGCATGCCCATGAAGGTTACTGAGACGGTATAACTATTTTTCAATTGTTGGAGCACGAATCGTGTCAAAAAATGTGTTTATTTCATTTTATATAGCGGCACTTCGTCTGTTTTTGTTGTATAAGTGCGCACGCATGACAATTTATTTCAATATAAAAGAGAGACAGAGATAGAGTGATATATATATATATAGAGAGAGAGAGAGAGAGAGATAGAGACGGAGAGATAATTTGAGATAGAGCGAGGTATAGAGAATGAAATGGGTTAGATAATGAGATATACCTATAGATGTATAAAGCTATATAGATACATATATATAGAAGATATAGAGATAGTGGGAAGTATATATGTAGATATAAAAAGATAAATAGAGATAGAGAGATATATAGATGTAGATAAAGATAAATATATATATAGATAGATGGATACATAATTGTTTTATGTGGAACTACTTCAAACATATTACAAAACAAAACTGAATGAGGCATTGCAATACAGGCCAAGCATTAGCTAGATAATGGAATCTTTTCAATATTAGTAATCTCTTATTTTTCAGCTTTTTGCTATATTGATTTATAAAGTCTAAATTACATACAGACCAGGTAAATAACTATAAACTGGCAGAACAACGTCTGTCGGGATCTGAAAGTGGTATAAATTAATTTTCACACTTGACATTCAAATTAAGAAGACAATTACTAACTACGTCTGATTTCGAAAAAGGTCCCCTTCACCCTGTGTTCAGCCCGGGCAACGCCGGGTATTGCAGCTAGTCTTCTATATATAAGTCTCTATATAGCTCTATACATCTATAGGTAAGGTAACCCGGGGGAAGATGCCACATTTAAGGGGTTTTTAACTCACAAATTTCGAATTACACATGAAAAAAAATTTAGCATTAGGATACCATTTTCGTTGTACATTTGTGTATGTCAGAAATGGACGAAAAGTCTCGTAAAGAAATAAATGGAAATAAAAATTAACCAAATGTTAAGGCCCGTATGAGTGGCATGTTCCCCCAATAGTAAGGGTAAGATGCCACTTGATATGGGGGAAAATGCCACCATCTGTAAACTAAACAGTGGTATTAAAAATATGATGAGTGTGTTAAGAAAAAACAGTTATATTGGTTTTTATAGTAAATATAACATACAGATTTACACAAAATAACACTTTGTTTACAAAACTGTTGAAGAACATCATGGCATACCTAACACGTATCACAATGTAAATTGTCTGAACTACAATCTTTATGAAACCATTTTATACATGCAACACATTGGATCAAGTCACACTTGGGACCTTTTTTAGCATAGAAGTACCCATTACATACTGCACAAAAATCATCACTACCATTGATATCATCTAGTTCACTGTCACTCATACTATCTTTGCAAGTTTCGCCACTACACGAAGTCGACGAGCTCACATTCCTCTTTCTTTTTCTTTGGGGAACACATTTGATCGTTTTCTCTTTGTATTGTTGTTTCATCTTGTTTTTCATCTTGATATCCTTTTTAAGTTGTGATTTTTGCATGTCCATTAGTCTTGCTGGTGAATTCAGGACCACTGCTGTTTGCTTCTTACGACTAGTTGGCTTAGGTATAGTAAGAACAGGAACAGGCGATATTTCTTCGAAGGTATTCATGCTGCTATCTTTATTTGTCGAATGTTTTGACACATCATTGGCCGAATCAGTTACCTCGTTTTCAGGAGCATAGGAGCAAGAAGCAGTTGTCAATGCAATAGGCATCGTGACATGTTCTGCAAGAGTAGAAGAATTTTCAATTGTAACAACTTTATCAGCATATGCTGCTGTATTTAGGTTGTTACAAGAAGCATTGTCTGATAGACCGAAAGCATATGCAGGAATTTTTTACGGGTTGTAAGGATAGATGCCACAAGCAGAAAATCATGCACTACCATTGCCCATTGTTGCGACTCGACTCCAAGCTGAATTTAACAATGTTCCAAATTGAAGACGTGTCAGTTTTCTGCCGGGGTTGCTGTAAATCCAAGTGTTTACAGCCTGCTGCCAAAATGTCTTGAAAATAGGGATGCAACATCGCTCTTAAAAACATCGATATTACGAACATCGATGTTCAAACGAAAAAACATCGATGTCAAAAAACATCGTTCTGACAACCGATACATCAATGTTTTAACCGATCTTTTTGAATATCAGGAAAAACAAGCTAAAATGATTTAAAGTATAGTATGCAGCCAAAAACCATACCTACTACAGGTTCCTGACCACAATATCCACAACCCATTTAGAGTCGTGTCTCATGCAGAACAAAAAGTTGGTTGTCTGTAAAGTCGTATTACGGACGATAGTTTAACGTAACAACATCATAACAAAACATCGATGAAATGATTTCATACTTTTATGAATAAAATTGAATCATTTTTATTGAATTATCACTATTTTGTATGGATACGAAGAAGGAGTGAAATTAAATCTACAATTTAATTGATAAATTTACTTTTATTTGCACTCATTAATTCAAATATGTTCATTACTTTAACGAAGAGATTATTTTAACTATAAATTTTATACATGTTTGCTATTTAACTTCAAGATCGTCGAGCATGTTTTACGCTTTTTCGCAATTACACATTTAAGAACGAAGTTTATTCGTCGTGAAATTAAACGTAGAATGTAATAAAAATACCCTTGCAGTTAATAAAATAAGTATTAGTAAGATTAAGAAAGAATTTCGGCTTTTATCTCCAACCCAGACGCTCGTAATGCTCTGGGGCTGAGATTAAAATTCGTCGAGAATATTTTACGTTTTTATGTCTTCCAGTGCTCAAAATGATATGCAATGGTGGCCCCGGGCACGAAATTTTATTTATAATTCATTAATAACGCCCCTCGCGATAAACAAAGGAAAATATGAATTAACGAGTGCCTGGTTGCCGCGGAAGCAGATAGATAGCACGATTCGTTCGGTTCGCGTCCGTCACCGTAGATGGCAGCACACTAGGGGAATAATATTATTTCGTCTTTATAATACGATTTTATAACAAATACGCATCCCAAATACACCAAACTTATTTAAAATGTGTTACAATATTTTTTTAAAACATTGTGCAAAAGATCCCGTTTGTAATTTGAATTATTATGTGTAACTGTAAAACACAATTGTTGGTTCAAAACGTATTTGAATATTCAACATTACTTTTAAATATCCGTACCGATTGTGCTGAAAATGGGTGGACGATCGTTAAATTACGTAGTATTAATAATTCAAACGACGAAAACATGATTGAAAAGTGAAATCGATGATTTTTCCAATCGAGTGGAAGAGAGATAGATGCGGCGCAAGCGTACAATGAACGTAACGGAACACATCCTAGTGGGACAATGTGCGTTACGGGACACTTTTTCGTGCGTACAGCCGGCGTTCATCGATTTATTAGACGTTGTCATGTCAAAAACATGTTTTCAAAGCAAAGTCTGCTACCAAAAACTTAAAAATCCGTATGAACTACTTGACCAATTTTCGATACTTATAAAACTTTAATTTTTAGGTATAAATAAATGTTGTAAATGCTAAACCATTTTGGTTGGTATCCTTATAATTTTTTTCCAGTCTTTTAAGAAGTCTAAAATAATTTTAAAAATAACTATTTTTTTACACTTAATTTTTAATAGAAAATAATTATGGAAAAAAGCATGAAGTGTATGTGCAGGTTTAAGATGTAACCTTAATTTTCTCGATAGAGCTAACGATACCGTATCGGTAGCAATCAATAGCTTGTATGTACAACAAGCTATGAAATTGTCAATAAAGTCTCGCTGCTTTTTCCCTATATTTTTGAAAATTTAATAGAAAATTCTTATGTAAACAAATTTTTTTCAAAAAAAATTTTCCAAATGATTTTATATATCTTGAAGTACTTGAAAAAAAAATTGATGCTGAAATCAACCAAATAGTTCAGTATTTACAACATTTATGAAACCTATTTAAAAATGTAGGTTTTTATAGTAAGTATAGACAGTTTAAAAAATTGTATCTTAAAAACTAAATGTCGTATCGTAATGTTTTTTTTATATATTCAATAAATATTCATGAAATGATAGCCAAAATATTATAAAAAAACCAGGGTAATTTTAATGATGAACGATGTCGATGTTTTTGGACTTTTCGTCGATGCATCGGCGATGTATCGCTTTTCAAAACATAGATGCTAACATCGATGTTTCATGAACGATACATCGATGTTTTGAAAACATCGATGTATCGTTTGCATCCCTACTTGAAAAACGACCGGTCTAAGGGTTGCAGATATTGGGTTGTGTGGCTTGGAAGGCAGATTAGTATTATGTCGTTGTCTGCAGCGAAGTCCAGTACATCAACATCTGAGCAGTGGGACTATGACCATCCAAAACAAGCAAACACTTACCTGATTCCTTTCGAGGCAAAAAAAAGGTTTTTAACCAGTCAAAAAATATCTCAGTATTTACGCAAGGAGACATTTAATTAATTTTGACGTGTGAGCCAGGTGGCAGGCCGTCTTCAAATTCAGGCTTCTTTCTTTTTCCTTTAAAAATGGTGTATGGGGGCAAGAAGATCCCTTCGGCATTGCAACAAGCAATTACGCTGATCGTCTCACCTTTCTCTCCAGATATAATGTGGTGAATATCTCTGTTACCTTGGGTAGCTATCACTCGACCTGGATTATTGTTGAATTGAAGACCACACTCGCCCATGTTGTAAATCTTCCTTGGGGCACTGAGAGTCATTTTCTTCACAAACATGCAAAAGCACTTGAAAATAGTTTTCAACTTATTTACGGCACATTCCGAGTCGACGTGCGATGGAGATACCCTGTGCCTTCCTAAATGTTACTTCAGGTTGACGTTTCAAAAACAGTTGTAGCCAGTCGTATCCAGCTAATTTCGTTTCAGTGTGCTCCCTTAGTAACATTTCCAGCATCAATTCATCTTTTCAATGTTCTGTAGGGTATGTGATAAAACTGGGACGCATCCCATACTTTCATTTTCCCATTTTTCACATCTTCAGAAGCAAGAAGTAAGTTTTCTTCCGACCAGGACGCAAGATCCGTTTTCCTCTCGTACCTGCGGGGAATAACCTGTTTGGGAAAAGGTGTAGAATTAACAGCTTTGCTAAAAAGTAGTTAATGCACAGAAATAATATTGTTATCAACATGGAATTATAATACATGTTCATGGGGGAAGATGCCACTTAACGTGGCATTTTTTTTTTTACTCCAATATTCTGAGCGGGAATCGCCACACTTCACTTAAAAGGCGTTAAAGAGTGTTGAATCTTCGTATACCACTAGTTTTATGCATAAATATAAATTAAATTTCTTATGTCTTACGAAATGGTAATAAAATATTATAAGATACGTACTCACCTTTCAGTATCTTCGAATATTTAACCATGAAGCGATGAAAAACGGTCCTACACGCCGTGACTCCTCGTGGTTTCTTGTACACGTTCAGCGCTGTTGCGCTACGCGGCTGGAGCTGCTATCTGAGTTTTTGTTCGGAAATACGTCCGCCTCAGGCATCTTCCCCCGACAGGCATCTTTTATATCACTTTATCTAACCCATTTTATGCTCTATACCTCGCTCTAACTCTACTTATCTCTCCGTCTCTATCTCACTCTATATATATAACTCTATCTTTGTCTGTCTTTTATATTGAAATAAATTGTGTCATGCGTGGGCACTTATACAACAAAAACAGACGAAGTGCCGCTATATAAAATGAAATAAACACATTTTTTGACACGATTCGTGCTCCAACTATTGAAAAACAGTTATACCATCTCAGTAACCTTCATGGGCATGCGCATAACAAATCACCAAAACCAAAATTTCATCGTAATCGGATGAATGGTATAGGAACGCATACGGCACAAACAAACGAAAATTAAAGACATGACAAACGTATCAAACGATGGTGCGTTTAAAATTCAAGGCAACTATCTATTGACGAAGTTAAGAACAAAACTGTTATTAGCGCCTTTATTTTTCTAGCCGCTGCGAGCTCCACTAAGTGGACTGGTCTCACCAAGGAGAAAAATATTAATTTTCCAGACCTTACTATGTGTATGATCGTGTGTCAGACTTAGAGAAATAACACCCACTCACTCACTATTTGTATGTCTATGACCTATGATTTTTTCTGTTTTAAATAAAATTATCAATTTTTCACTCATTTAGGGATGGAATTTCATATTAATATTGAGTCTCTGTGTTAATCCAGGTAATAAGCTAGCTGTAGGTCAAATTTCATTAAAATCCATTCAGTAGTTTTCACGCGAAAGAGTAACAAACATCCATCCATCCATACTTACAAACTTTCGCGTTTAATATATTAGTATGATTAGAGCCGCGATTATTTAGCGAATAACTTGGGTATCAATGTAAAATTAAAGCATATATACATCTGATTCAACAAGATACAACGCTCTTAATGATGTGACCTTGTCATTGACCAATAAGCACTGAAAATAATGGGTGCGTGTACTTATAATAAAAAAAATAACTTTAATTTTGCATGAAAATAATAAAAAAATATTAAAGAGGCTGGGATGATATTAATTATAAGATTGAAAAAGTATTAATTTAATTTAATAATATTAAAAAATAAATACTCAGTATGTAATATTAATAAAAACAATCTATAAGTTAAACATAATAATTTTATTTAGTAAAATAATCGAGATGAATTTTAATCAATAAAGGAAATAATTAAAGATGCTAAATTTATTTTCTAATTTATTAATTTTAATTATTTATTAAATAATAATTTAATAGCATATAATGCAAATTAATTATACATACGGTAACATAACCTTACTAATATAAATACACTTGAAAATACACATGCAAAAGTTCATAAACAATATTTCTAATCACTAATATTCACAATAATTGTATGATTTTTATGATATGGGCCAGTATTAAATATGAATCACTAAAGTAAAAGATTTAAAAGCACATGCATACTTTTTATTTGAATGAACCCCTTTTTTCATATTGAGAAAATGTTTTTTCATGGTGCACGCGCATCGCAAAAATTCACTCTCATCATTTTTCTCATAACGCACCCTAAAGAAGTATAATCTTAAAATTTATTGAATTAATACAGGCAGGTTTAGTCTAGCCTGGAGTGAAATAAATACGCGCAATAATCGTGGCTCCCATCACAGAATAAGAAAAGACAGAAGCGTCGTCAGGCGGGATGAAGCGAATTGGTCTACCTTGGTGGCGGCCATTTTTTAAGCAGAGGAATCTGTTGAGCGTTAACATGTTTTCCAATCAGAGCGACAGTTCACTGAAGTTAGAGACCGACTTTTAACGTCACTTCTGTCCTTACTTATTCTCTGTTGTAGGAGTATTCCCTATAAGCTGTGAGTTTACAGCGGAAGCAGCTTAGAGGTACACAAGTTTGAATTTTATCCTATCGCAAAGTGAATCCATGATTTTTATGGTCCCTAGTTATAGCTATAAACCTGTCAAAATTCGCATTGTTGTCATTTTCCAGGTTAGGCTGCACATGGGTGTGCATAATCAATACACACAAACAGGTGTTCACTGGCTGCTGCCACAGTTCACTTACTCTCCTGGTCGCACATGATTGGATAATATGATGTTTAGTTGCTTGTCATTGGTTAGAGTATTTTTTGGTCATGTAGAGATACCTGAAATTTTTGGATTATTTCGGTAACCAGTTAGACTGAAAACATCTATTGTAACGTAGCACCCCTTTGATGATTGGATCAAAATATTTCCGTCACTCCCCTTCTACATACTGTGCGCTAGTCAGCTACCAGGTAACAGTAGAGAGACCTAATCGCATCGACAAACCCCCCCCCCCCCAAAAAAAAAATAGTGTCATCATAAGAAAGCATGTGAGTAGAGACAGGGTTAATTCCCGGATTCATTTCGCGGTAAGATGGAATCCAAACTCGTTAACCTTCACGTTGCTTCTATGATTGGACCGCAGTTAAATTGAAAAACCTCAGCAAAATAAGTATCGAATCACAAGCCTCCCAGTTAGCAGGTCTCACGAGTGAGTAGCAAATGAGCCGGTGTAATTTTACCGGGTAGATATAGGTGGGGACCGGATAAATTCGCAAATTCAGTGACCTACAGGATAGACCCCAAGATCCTCTATGCACTCGGACAAATTGCATCTGCTCATTGGCTACTGACTCGTGACAACTATTAACTAGAATGCTTTTGATTCGATACTTCTTTCGTTGAGGATTATTCATTGGTTCTGATTCCTTCGAACAACCCGTGGTCCAATCACTGAAGCAGCAAAAGGTTAAACACATTTGGATTCTAGCCTATCGCGAAATTAAACCGCGAATTTTTCCGGTCTCTACAGTGATTCGCTTACTTCTCTTCTTACCACTCGTTAGTTCATGGTCGTAGAATGGCGTGTTCAAATAATTGCGGTGCTCACATGAACACAACGTGAGAGTATGAAGATTTACATTCTAGCTTGCAACCAAGTAAATCCGCTAGATTTCCGTACCGCTTCACTTTTTTTTTCTTCTTTTGGGAAATGGAAAATAAATATTACTAATGTATAATTACTTATGTGATAGGTATTTATACATTTGTACATTGACACGAAAATCACTAGATCAATACAAAATACTTTTCCCAGTAATGCATAGGCTATACTGGGTTCAGATTATTACCGAGAATTTATGCTTTGTGTTGTCCCAGAAATTCCAATACATCAAGTTTTTTTTAAAGCGTTCCCTCAATAGGTTTCTTGTATTAGCAACACATATTAGTACGCACGGCAAAACAAAATAAGATCAAATTATTCAATACCCGAATATTTTTTTCCAAGGTTTAAAAAAAAATCTAAAAGGAAAGATCAATAAAAATATATAATTATAATATAATTTTTTCTCTAAAAATTTATTTCACATGTGCGAAAATAACCATAGCAATGTGTTGTACAAAGTTGCAATATCTTTCTTTTAGAATTCCGAACTCTTTTTTTGGCAACTGGTTTTCAAAGAAATCTTTTCATGAAAGTAAAGAATTTTTTTTTTCTGTGTGGACAAAGTAATATTTTGTAACAGCTGCCCAATTTTTTTTATTTTTAATTTTTTTTTTTAAATTTTAGCTGTTTTTCTGGCCTTCCGCGGAGCATAAACTGATGAAGTCAAGGATCGCCAACTCGACATCAAACGTCCGCCGAGTGAATTCCGTCGGCGCCGAGGTAATTTACTGCTGTTTGCGATCCGGGAGATGAGGGCGCAAACGCACTCTCGGCGTCCCCCGGGCGCGCCTGGACTACATCTCCCCGTCTCCCCGTCTCGCGGCTCCTCTATTTGGACCACATGTCATTTTAACGGCCACTAAGTGTCGCCCGCCCAAAGTTTGCAAAATATCCGTCTATGGAGTAATCCCTCCACACCTCTTCTATTCCTCTGCTGGCTTGGGTAGTTAAAAAAAAATCCTGCTGACGTGGTATCTGTAGGTTGCAACCAAAGAAATAAATATGCGAACAGCCCGAAAATCTTCGCAGAAAAAAAAGTTGTATACCAAACATTTTTGCCTTCTGCCTGCCTTCATGAATGCAGATACGTGGCAACAGTCTTCATTAAATGTTAGTGTGATCTAACACCTACACATAATGTTCCCGGAAATTTTCCGGGGTCATATTGCACCAGGCTCAAATTTACAGCGTATTTATGATCCACCGTTTTCCCTTTTGGCTGATTTCTTAATGTACAAAACCTCCTTTCCTTTGGAGTGGCTTGATGTGATTTCGGTATTCTACTGCTAGCTGGTTTTTTGATTGACCAGCAGTCGTAAAGGGGAGTATAAGGAAATCGTAATTCAATCATCAAATAATGCAAAAGTTTATAAATATATTTGCAGTCTACCTTGAAAATTAAATAATACAAAAATTTTCGGGTCATAACCAACAAGTGTTGGGTGTACTTTTACCCTTGTGTTCAAGTAAAAAAAAATACTTAGCACTAAATATTTAATATTAAGATTGCAATTGTTTGGTAAATACATCATAGCTATTGGTTAATTTTTACTCCCTGCATTTAATGTAATTTTTACTCCGTACAGCTGCCAATTGATTTTAATGTATCATTTCTTTAATTTACCCAAACAAAAACATGATAATTATACTGCTTTAAAATATGTTTTCGATATGTAAACCACTTAGCTTTTGGTATAAGCAATTTGGTAGGGGTAATTATGTGAAATGTGACACCAAGATGGCTGATCAACGTGTAGCAACATAAACACGTATAAAGTCACTTTCGTAAACATTAGGGGATATTGGTCTGTTGAATGAAACTCTATGATAGTAGACCTATCCTTTAATGCTTTATGTAATAATTTATTGTCATAAAAAGAAATAAAATCAACTTAAAAAAAGCAATAAAATTTTAAAAATAGTTAGTTTAACATTTAAATGTAGATATAGAGCAGCGTTAGTTATAATTAGGGATACCTGTATTTCGCGATTTCATTTCATGTCAAGGTATTTCACAAAACACTGTAGGTTTTTCTAAAAGTCATGGCAAATTGTGAGGGTGCAGCAGTACGGTGACCACATTCTCATTGGCCCCGTCAAGAGTGGGACGACACCTCTCACCGACCTCGGCCAATAACCACAGGAGAAAAGCTACAGTATTTTGTGAAATACTTTGACACGAAATGTATTCGCGAAATACAGGTGTCCCTAGATATAATATAGAGATACAAGAATATGCTAACCTAAATATTTTCGACGCCATGAAAAATGAAATATTTTTGTGGTTAAATTTTTACTGTTAAATCTTAAATGTTGATTCAGCTCAACAAGGTTAAGGCCCCCGCCTACCCGGGCACACACACACGGTGCGCAGAGCTTCAGGAGAAACAACGCGATTTCAAAACAACTCGAGATATACGAGTGGGGTCTGTTTACGAAAAGCATTTAAGAGTTCGCTGAGGACCGAAAAGTACTTTTGATTTCGGATTAAGTTTTTAAACTGTATTTTTAGAAGAGTTAAAATGTCTAAAACGCGTGTTTTCAGAGTAATTTTTAGACGTAAAACAACCGGTACAGATTCTTTAAAGCACTTAAGGGACTTGCATTACACCTTTATCTTCATTTCTCCGCAATATAATGTAACGGTCACCGCTCAAATTACACTGTTATCTTTAAAAGATTTGTGCAATGGGAGCGCATGACTTGATGTAAGTTTTTGGACATACGCCATTGCTAAGAACTTTTTCTGCTGAAGAAAAACTAATAAATAAAATAAATAAAAATACACAAGAAAAACAAAAAAACACACAAAATTAAGCAAACAATTGCTGTTGTCAACAAGAATATAAACACCACAAAATATTCCGAAACAGAAATATGGTCAACAAACAAAACAAAAACAAAGAAAAAAGTACTAAGTGAACAAAAAAAAACCATCCCAAAACAACAAAAACTGGCATAATTCACACACTAACCAACCGTGCTGAGATTATTTGTTCTAATGAGAAATCTATTGCGGTTGAACACAATCGTATAAAAAAAGAACTCATAGCCAATGGTTACCCTGTCAACACCATCAAACAGCATATGAAATACAACAAAACACTCAAATCCACAGAAACTGAGAAACCTGCAGGAACCCTAGTTATTCCGTATGTTCAAGGGCTTTCAGAAAAAATAAGACGCCTGGGAAACAAATATGGACTTCAAACAGCATTCCGTTCTAAATCTACTATTAAAAGTATTGTTACAAGGTGAAACCAGCCACAGAAAAATTACAAACTCACAACTGTGTGTATCAGATACCCTGTGAATGTGGCCACATGTACATAGGTGAAACTGGCAGAGCTCTATCCACCCGAATCAAAGAACACAAAAACAACTGCAAGAAGGGTGAAACCCTAAAATCCAGACTTGCTGAACATACATGGGAAAATAGCCACAAAATTCTCTGGGAAGACTCCACACCACTCATACAGGAATCTGATAAAATAAAAAGGAAAATCAAAGAATCAGCCTTCATTATTAGCAATAAAAATATTTTCAGCCAGCAGAGCATTGAATTAAAAAAATATGTGGATCCCTTTGATAAAGAGAGAAACATCCCTGCAGCACAAAACAATAGCCAATACTCAACCCACCATAACCAATCCGCTTTAACTACGTGGTGCACAGCCAATGGGGAGACAGCTCGTCTGTCATTGGCTGAGCAAGATGTAGCCCTTTCTCTGATAAATACCCTCATTTTCCAGCCCCTTCTCAGTCGCATCTGTGTTTCCGTACCATGTGCGTCTCTGCCTGAGGACGGGAGCAGATAGCAGTTCCCGAAACGTCGCTTGTTTCTGTTCTGGTAAAACTATTGTATTTTTTTTTTTTGTCTTTTCGTTTTGTCGTGTTTTTGTCTCGTTTCAACTGTTGTGCTGAATTATTTTGGTTTCAATATTTTTGTGTTGTCATCATTTGTGTTTTTTTTTTTATATTCTTGTTGACAACAGCAATTGTTTGCTTAATTTTGTGTGTTTTTTGTCTTTCTTGTGTATTTTTATTTATTTTATTTATTAGTTTTTCTTCAGCAGAAAAAGTTCTTAGCAATGGCGTATGTCCAAAAACTTACATCAAGTCAAATTACACTGTTATCCTGTGACGACGAGAAGACTGCGCGCCAGTTCAGGGCCTTGCGCTTAGAGGCTATACCGCGCTAGAAATACCAGCGAGCGTCGCGCTTATTATCCCGCCTCACTAACACACATACACCCCTGACGAGGTGGGCCCCTTAAGGTTTGTTTGTTGGAAGTAGATATAAACAGTCTGATTTCTGTCGTTTAAGCAAAAACAAGTATTCATACACATCGTTAGTGTTATATTAAGTTTTTTTAAATCTTTCAAATTCGTACTAATTTGATGTTATTTATTGGACTGAAACTTTTAGTTCGCAAAATACTTCAGAATTCATTTCCTGAAGAATGAGGTCAGGCCATTCAGGTAGCTTCTTTTTTTCCACTGAGAAGTGTTTCGTGTGCCGTCGGTAGACTTGCGTATGAAAGAAACTCAACCAGACACGAAACACAAACAATAATAATGTTTTAAAACACAGCTATCTTGAAATATTTTCGCCAAAAAAAAATATCCATGCACCTAATGTGTATTCCGCAGATTCATTTTACTCCAAGCTAGACTCAAACTACCTAAATGAAATAAAGTTATTTTAGAATGCTCTTTGGTTGATAACAATTGCACATCATGTGGTGGGTTTCATGTGATTGGGTGACAACTTTTTCTTCTTGATTATTACTGGCTCAGGGTCGCCAAGGACTAGGGAACGGAAAAATTCGCGTATTCAATGACCTACAGGATAGACTCCAAGATCCTCTATGCACTCGGACAAATTACATATGCTCATTGGCTACTGACTCGTGGCAACTATTAACTAGAATGCTTTTGATTCGATACTTCTTTCGTTGAAGATTATTCTTTGGCTGTGATTCCTTCAGACAACCTGTGGTCCAATCACTGAAGCAGCAAAAGTTTAAACACATTTGGATTCTAGCCTATCGCGAAATGAAACTGCGAATTTTTCCGGTCTCTAGTTTTCACTTCTGTTGACAGTCCCCATGACTGGCTATTTTTATTTATTTAATTTTTTTTTATTGTGAGCCGGCAACCTAATCGCCATCTCGCCTCTGCAGTGCGCCAGTTATGTTCGCGGTCCGCGCCGCGCGCAAACAAGCGACTGTCGCTCGGAGGTTGATTGGACGCCTGCGGTGGCTCCGTTAACGCAACGCAAACAGCCGGGGGCATAGCGGGAGGTAATTGAATCGGCCTCAACTTCTGACGGCTGGAGATAGACACCGGGGGGAAACAAAAAATTATCGTTGCTTCATTTCGCGACAGGCTTAAATGCAAATGCACTTCTAGTACGTAGGGACCGGAATAATTAGCGAATTCCATGACCTACAGGTTAGACTCCAAGATCCTCTATGCACTCGGACAAATAATTAAATCTGTTCGTTGCCTACTGACTCGTGACAACTGTTAACTAGAATGCTTTTGATTCGATACTACTTTCGTTGAGGATTATTCACTGGCTCTGATTCCTTCAGACAACCTGTGGTCCAATCACTGAAGCAGCAAAAAGTTATAGACATTTGGATTCTAGCATATCGTGAAATGAAAGCGCGAATTTTTCCTGTCTCTACCAGAACGGGTTTGTAAACTACGTTAAACAGGAAAAAAATCAGTACTTATAAAAAAGATTCCTTTGGAAATCAATTGCGAAGAAATAGTTTTTAATACTACAAGAAAGTTATTATAACTTTGTACAAGACATGAAATACGTTTTTTGAGTTAATACTGAGTATTTCTTACGAAAATTGGAGAATAAATTTGTATTTTAATTGATGTTCCATTCAAACATAATTTTTTTTCGTCAATGGAAAAGATAGGTAATAGAAATTTCATCAATTTTACTTTATTTGGTTATACGTTCTTATTAATATCAGCAGTTATTTCTGGAAAACTATTCAGCAAACGGTTTACAAATAACATTAAATATTGCCTATTGGAGATTCTGGGACAACACACAGCATGAATACCCGGTTAAGAAACCGAACTCAAAATTACTGCGAACACTATTTTGTAGTGTTAGAGTTGTTTTTCATTTAAGTGTACGAATTTACAAATATCTGTAATTTTACAAAAACAAATATTATCATTTACACACAAAAAAATACTTCTTAGAAACGCAAGAGTGCAAGAAACGAAAGACGCAAAACATAAATAACGGACTTCAAAATACACTTTTGTAAAGTACGTAAGACGCAAAAACCAACCTAACTTTTAACTTCTGGCGTTTCAGCTTGCATTTATGAGTACCATTTAAAGCAAAATGTTCCGAAAAAGTTTAAGAATGCAGACGTTATGTCCTTTTTTTAAAAATATATAGGTATATAAATGTATGTAGGGCCTATATATACATCCCGGTGAATAAAATGGTTATCTACTCTTCATTTTCAAGTTGTAAGTATTCTTGTAACAATTTTCAGACTTGCGGGCTTAAAAAACGACATTTATATATTTGCGTTTGTTGCGGGTTGCGTCCATGAGTCGTTACCTTACTCACGTAGTTTCGTAAACCCGGCCTTTAATGTTTTTCACCTCAACATTTACTAAAAACACCGGTTACAAATAACTCAGAAAGCTTCGTAAATTAATGTAGGGATACCTATTTTTTTATACATGGCTTTTCTTGATAACAATCAATATCTTAAATGTATTAACAAAGTTTTGAATAATCATTTAAGTAGCAGGCAACAAAAAAAGTTAGCTTGTGAGTAAGATCTAAACTCGGTGACGAACAAATTCACGTGTTCTCATGTTGCAAATACACTTACTTATAATACGAAACTCCGACACGAAATTTAACGTAAAATTTTATAAATTAATGCCGAGCTTGACAAACATACGAAACTTGCGTTTTCAAATACATTTCTTGACGCGAATCACACGTAGTTTCCACACCAGCCGCTAGAATTGGTTGCTGGGATGCTACGTCGACTAAGTATTGTATCATTTGATTGGCAGAGCGAAATGTTAATTTTTATAGTAAAATGGCTCCGATAAAAGTTAACGAGTTTTAAAAACACTTAACCCTGGCTTGGACCTGATTTTCCATAAGTAATCTTATTAAAATAGTGCCCATCGTGTTAAAATTCATTAAAAAGTTAATTCTCTAAAGATTCCCTTTGGCTTTGTGAACTTTGGTTCCCGCCATCCGCCACAAATGGCAGTACAGTGGTTGCCCATTTCCGTTCCATGCGACTTCCGTTTCATTTACGAAATAACTCCTCCGTATACCGTGAGGTCAGCTGTTATACGTAAAATAAAGAAACAAAAATTCTTCCTCCCACGCGCCTGTTTAAAACGAAACACACAATCATAGGAATATAGTGTAATTTTTACGGAGATCCAGTCATCTGTAACTAAGTTGAATCCTTCGTTTCTCGTTTATTTGAGGTGCATTTTTTTTTTTGTAATTCACTTTTTTAATGCTTCCTGTTAAGAAACCGAACTCAAAATTACTGCAAACACTATTTTGTAGTGTTAGAGTTGTTTTTCATTTAAATGTAAGAATTTACAAATATCTATAATTTTACAAGAATAAATATTATCATTTACGCAAAAAGAAATACTTCGTAGAAACGCAAGAGTGCAAGAAACGGAAGACGTAAAAATTAAAAACAGACATCAAAATACACTTTTGTAAAGTACGTAAGACGCAAAAACCAACATAACTTTCAACTTTTAGTTTATGTGAACACTGTAATATTTTTTGTAAATGGAACTGAAACTGTCATGTAAAATTACAGATATTTGTAAATTTGTACATTCACATGAAAGCAGCTGTATCGCTACAAAATAGTGTTTGCAGTAATACTGAGTTCGGATTCTTGCAGGGAGTACCTCCAAAAGTTAGAAGTTATTTGTAAATCGTTCAGTGAATAGCTTTCTAGTATTAACTGAGCACATTAAAAAGCATAATAAAACAAAATAAAGTCTTATTATTGAATATTCAATCGTCTTTTCCATTGTTAAGAAAGATACGCTTTAATGAAACACCAGTTTAAAAATATAAAATTGTGCGCCAATTTACGTAAGCGCGACAGCAAATACTCAGTTTTGTTTTCAAAAATATAATACACTTATGCGAGAATAGCCATAGCAAAGTATTTTTAAATATTTGCAGTAGTTTTATTATATTATTACAATTTTTTTTCACGGCAAATGGTTTCCAAAGGGATTTTTTGCCAAAGCATAAAAAAAATGTTTTCTGTTCACTATTACGAACAAATAGGACAGCCTTTGGCCACAAATGTATCCATAGATGCAACCCAGTTGAGATATCCCTTGCACGAGTAACCAATGAACAGATAGCATTCTCCCAAGCAAGTACCTATACAGGATGGTGATGTATATCCTGGAGATCAGTGAATCTAAAAAAATAGTTCCAACTCGTGGTGGCATTTTGAAGACGGAGCTGTGAAAATTTAAAAATATTTCTTATAGTACGCTTTGGGTAAAATGATTAGGCTATTCATTACAATATATTTTTGAAATTAATTTTGAAACATAAACTGTCTTC
The DNA here is from genome assembly GCF_032445375.1 of Bacillus rossius redtenbacheri. NCBI lineage: Eukaryota > Metazoa > Arthropoda > Insecta > Phasmatodea > Bacillidae > Bacillus > Bacillus rossius. The sequence goes on along the minus strand of NC_086344.1, from coordinate 7,720,264 downwards.
ACGATTATGAGTAATTAGGTCGTAATTATTAGGGACCGGAAAAATTCGCGAATTCAATGACCTACAGGATAGACTCAAAGATCCTCTATGCACTCGAACAAATTGCACCTGCTCATTAGCTACTGACTCGTGACAACTATTAACTAGAATGCTTTTGATTGGATACTTCTTTCGTTGAGGATTATTCATTCGCTATAATTCCTTCAGACAACCTGTGGTCCAATCACTGAAACAGCAAATGGTTAAACACATTTGGATTCTAGTCTATTGTGAAATGAAACCGCGAATTTTTCCAGTCTATAGTAATTATTCACTTACCTACTGGTGCAAAACTGCACAGGGGAGGTTTGAAATACATGTTTTACAGGTAACCAACATCTTAACACATTCCTGTGGAAAACAAAAAGCTTCAGAATGGTTATTTGCTTGATTTTCAAGCATTTACTACGACTGGTCAAACAAACAGAAAAGAAACATTGTTTATTTTTAGCGGTTTATAGTTTCTTAGTTTGTTTGTACTGTTCTTGTAATATTTCAGTATTTTTGTTGTACTATTACTATATGATATTCATTTGATTCAGGTAAGTGTCGTTGGCAGTTATATATGTTACATGATTTATTCTGTAAATTCTACATGGGGGCCAAAATTAACTCTCTATCCTTTCTTTGAAATGTTTTGTTTTACGTCTAGTGTGTTTTGTGAGATGACATTAAGGTACTAGCTATTTTTTAATTTACTAACTAAGATTTCGCACCTCGCAAGCGTATATCAACATTTTAATTATATATATTCCCTAATTAACTGACGTCTTGGTTCTTTATGTAGATGAGAAAATTGTGCACAAGTGTAGTTTTTTTTCTTAATAATCAAATTTTTCAAACACGAATCAACGTTTTTTAAGTAGCTTAATTACCCTGGGCGTAAAATCTGATGAGAAGATTGGAATAAATTATTACATATATATAAACTAATAAAAACCTTGCAATTTTTGCTAAGTATGCAAAGAAAATTATTATAGTTTCTAGAAAACATTACATTCAAATTTTTCCACATTGTTAACAGCAGAATAAAGAGATGTGTTTTTGAAGTCCTTCCTATAGTTATATTATTATTAAAATATTGTATATTTTTAAAAGAACTTCTGGTTGAGTTTAATTCATGACATTTCGATTAAATAAATGTATTAAGTATACTAACCAGTAAATATTATTTTAATATATTTTTTAATTTTTTATTTAGCCAACCCAATTATGTGAAAACTAAAGTAATATTTCTGTGTTTTAGAATAAGTAGGTACAATTCCGTTACTTATTTGATAATACCTCTAGAGAAAATAACCCTTTGCATTTTATGACTTGTTTGTGTGAAAATATAAAAAGGAGGTTTTTGTACTCGAACCAAAGCTGTAGTACATTCTTTATGTATACGATTTACGAATTTGAGTGGAAAACATTTTTTTTTGCTAAACGTTAAAAAAATTGTATATAATAATTTACTTCAGCAAATGCCTTTAGTAAAAACTGTTTTTAAGAGTTGCTTGTAGATATGTAATAGACAGTGTTTCCTTAATAAAAATTAATGTTTTATTGTCATTTCTTCAGATAATACTGCAGCTGATTTACCTTTGGCTCATGATATGACTCAATTTTCTTTACAGAATAACCACTAAATTCACAAGAATGCAAAAATAATAAACGATAATAAAAAGTGCTCTGAAAAAAACCTGCTTTATATTAGTACTAAATAATGAGATATTAATAAGTTAGCAGGTTTTTCCTGTAGTAGTGATGGGTTGGCCCTAATTAATATCCAAATAATTATTTCAATGGGGCTGGTAAATGAAAATTGTGAACGCACGGAATTGTAACTATAGCATTGTTGTAAGCTAACAAATACTTATTCATTGAATTGAAAATAATTTTTTGAGATTTAATAAACACACGAAATATGTCAAATTTAAATTTTGTATGTAGATCAAACGTAAACAAAAGAACATTTCACATAAATAATAAAATAATATGTAGTCAAAAGGAAGCTTTTGACGGAAAACTAAGGAACGAACGAAAATGGCGCTCGTGTTCAAAATTATGCATAAAATTGGTAGAGTTTGTCGCCGTGATGTAACTCTTTCACGTTTCTTAGACTCTTTAAGTAACAATGTATAAAAAACGTAGAAAGTACACACTAAATAAAAATTATTTAAGTCAATACTTTTGTTTTTATCAAAAAGAATATATTTAAAAAATAAGACGCAAATCAACATCTAAATCATCCTAATTTTTCGCTCCCTGAACGAATTGACGGAAAATTTTATTTAAGTGGGTAGCACTTTTAAGATTTTTTTGTTCCTATCGTCTTGAAAACATATTGAAAAGAAAATTTAAGAAATTTTGAGTATTTAGAAAGTCGATAAACTTGTATCTCTATATGTTTAAAATCATTTAACCTTTTCCTGTTTGATACTCTTAGAACCTCAATGCGTTTATCTGAAAATTATAATTTAGGGAACGTGATTTTTTAATTATTTAGCCCAATAAAGGTTTTCCCATGGTTCCCAAACAATCAATTAATCAACTAATCTCGTAAATTGTGTTAAAGTCTTTAAAACGTCTTCTTAAGTTTACAAAGAACACAGGTTACAAACTATTCAGACATCCTCATACATGTGTGGATATCTTTATATATATATATATATATATATATATATATATATATATATGTATATATTTCGGGTACTGAATTAAAATTATACGTTAATAATAAACCACAAGAATCAGTTTTGATTCTTAACAACACCTTAAAGCAATTTGTTAAGTCTACAGCTAAAATCCTCGTCTTTCTTTAACGTTTATGTTTATCCTCGTAAACAATAGAACAATAATGTCGGAGTACATCGTAGATACTACGAATAAACAGTTGTTTATTTTACATGCATTCTTCGTTGATAAGTCCGTAAGTTAAATGTAATTTCTAACAGCATACAAACATAATGTTCTTAACACATTATAACACTTTTGTAATCATGGTTTCATCGGTATTTATGCTTATCGTATACAAGTAGTAGTAATTGTGCCTATAATTAAAGTAGGAGCTTAAGTTAAAGATTTTATTGCCTGTTAAATGACTGAGCTTATTATCTGTCTTTATTACTTTGCCACTTTGTTTGTCAAAATTCATTAAAATTAATTATGTTGCTGAAATCTCCAAAAGTAAATATAGACATTTGTTTCGTAAAATAAAAAATACTTGTAGTGAAAAGGACATAAAAACCAGTATGATTTATTCTTTTCTATGTTAACGATAACTATACAGATACAAAACAAACTGAGTTTGAAGGCGTTATTATTTTTAGTACTGAAAATTTGGTTTCAAGTTGTATTGTAAATTCCAAAACGAAATTCCGTTTGTAGTTTGCCTTTTGCATTAATAAATATTCGGATATTACAAAGAACGATGTTATCGTTTTTTTCAACATATTATGGACGATTTTTATATTAATAGATGTGCAGTGTTTGAATAAAATAAAGAAAACTGTAGATACTAATAGATCAGCAATTAAATAATAATTTAAAACGTCATTGATGATAATTTTGGCTTGTGTTAAATTTATAACTAATTTTGAACTTAAAAATAATCGTCAATTATAACTAAATCACCGCTCAATGAACTATTAAGCCTACTTAAAAATACAATTTATAGACTTTCCAAGGTATTTATAAAGTTACTAAAGGAAAAAAGTACTGTAAGAACTTAGATTTTCTTGAATTACGAAATCATTAACTTTACTTGGATACACTTAACGCGCTCAAAGAAATTTGTTAAGTAAAAAGTTAATAAAAATTAACACCTATCTTGTCGATGTATTCGTTGACTGAATATTTAACGTTTCATTTTTTATTCATACAGATTTGCGGATGGTTATTTTATGTTGTCGTCGATCTGACATAGCACAGAAAAAATTAATGTTACGTTTTATAAAAAATGGTTGGAATCAAGCTGCCAAAAAAATAATTAACTATTTTCGAAAGAAAAAAAAACATTGTTGATTTTGTGGTACATTATTGTAAAAAGCAATATTAATATATTTAATTCTTAATATTGATCAAACACTGTATCTACAGCTAGGATTAATTCATACAAATTTAGAAGTACATACTTACTCTCACACAAACAAAGGTTATAGCTACTATTTCCACATAATTAAAAAAAAAAAAATTATGAATCACATACGCTTAAAATATTTGAAATTCAGTAGTTTGTAATAAAATTGAAATTGTTTCATTGTGTTAAATTATCAATTCTTCTCAATAGTACTTCATTCTTGAAGGGTTGATGTAGTTTAGTCAATTATAGGCTTATAGACTAAAACAATTATATACTGCACTTCCCATTCTATGCGCAAATAATATGATACCGCATTGTTATCGTGTAATTGAAGTTGAAAATTGTTTCATAACACAACATAAAATATTTTCAACGATATTAAACATGAAATGGAAGTTATTAACCGTAATATATTATATGGAAAATTTACCAATATTATATGTTAAATTTCCTATGGTAAAAATAACTTTCTCTGCTTTTACAAAAGGTTCCTTTAGAAACCAATTCCTAAGAACAAGTTTGTAATACTACATGAAATATATTGTTACTTTGTCCAACACATGGCTATGGTTATTTTTTCATATATATAAAATATGTTTTCTAAGATAATTCTGGGTATTTCTTCCGTAAATATCTTCAAATATTATATTTTAAGTTGTTTTCATGCACGCATATTTAATTTAAACCATCGAAAAGATTACCGAACCTTTAATAATTTGACTTTATTTTGTTGTAACTTGCTTTTATGTGCGAACGAGAACGGTTAAAAAATAACTTTAACTATTGGAGATAACTTTAACTATTGGCACAAAGCATAAATGCCCGGGTCAGAATCCGAACTCATTATTACTGCAAACACTATGTTGTAGTGATACGTGGAGTTATTTTCACGTAAATATACAAATTTCCAAATATCTGTTATTTTACGTGAATAGTTCTGTTTTTATTTACAAAAAAAATATTTACAATATACGTTTAACTTTTGCCTAAACAAATGTAGGCGACATAATATTGTAGATGCGGGAAAGTTTTCTCATAAACAGGTACATAGTTTCCATATTTAACAACGTTACAATTTGTTCGGTTACATTCTATCTAAAGCCAATTTATGATGATGCGCTTGCTTTTAGTCTATGGCCTCGATTCTACTATTTCAGAATAATTAGAAAATTACATCAGAAATAACTCCTTTCATGATCTCTGACAGTTGAAATATGTAGCTCATTTTTCATCACATCTGTTTTGACTACAATTATTAAATTTCAAAATCACATGCACTAATTTTTATTGCCTTGATAAACTTCTAATTTTTAATGATACCATTAATTTTCAATTAAACAAAAATCCTCAACAACAAATTAATGTATCATTATTTGTTCGTTTATTTATAATAAATGGCGGTATTATATTTCGAATACAAAACAAAATATCAGTGATATGAGCTATTTGAAATTTCAGAAATAAATAACAATCACCCGTTTGGCCACTTTAAGAATAAAGGCTTAGCTACTTATATATATCAGTACGTAGTTTAACGTTTTAACTAACCACACAGTGGTAAAAAAAGGTGTCAAAATTACAATAGATACGTTCATCTTCATCACATATTAAGTTTTAAAATCTTGGTACCTCAAACATAATATTAAGACAGCGCACGAGAATCAAGTGTGTATTTTTGTCAGAGAGCTTGCTAACACTATCATTCCTTCTAAACTGTATTTTAATTAACATTATTCAACTAATTGAACCCAATTTATGTATAAAGTTCCACTTTTAAAATTTAAACAAATAATCACATATTTATCTTTAGTAGTTGTAACCTACGGGTGTTACAAGTTTGTATTAACGTGTATAAATATGCCCATAAATATTATATATATTTTTATTTAATATAAAGAACAATAATAACTATATTCACTGTTTTTGTCCTTCAAACCAGCTTACTGAAAACCAGTAACTACATTTTTACTTTTATTAACTAACAAATATTTTATAATGGTATTTTCAACTATATTCAATGGCAACTTATTTGCTTATTTATACGTATAACATTACCCTAGTTATGGTTTAGATCCTCACGCAATTATTTAACTATTTTTAATTTCTTATTAAATTTTAAGGGCCTTTCTGTAAATTTATCTCGATAACTTCCTTGCTTTATATGTTTCGTTCCAAATTTAGTCCCAAGTGGATTACTAAGCTCTATCTAATAGCGGTAAAATGTCACGTAAGTGTTTAAAAGGTTTATCACGCACGTGATATTTTACAGCATATAAATGTGCTTGACAAATTAACTGTTAAAAAATCGAGAACGAAAAATAAATCTCGAGGGGATCATTGTAATGAATTTGCAGAATTATCGCCTGAATAAAAGTGTTAAAATTAAAATAAAAAAACCAAAATTGTAAACGAGTAGATTTCCTTGTGAATCTGCAAATATAAATTCATAACTTACATAAATCATTAAAACAAACTATGGTGATCTCCTGAAATGTAACGATATATAGACTTCAAAATTTTTAATTAGTTAAAATTATTTTTTAGCTATATTAAAATTTCTAAAATTAATATCTCTTGTAATAAACAATTATTTATTTTATGCTAAAAATAATTATACCCGTAAAACTACGGAAACAAGGATAGGTTCAAAATATACACAATTTTGTTAAAAGTAACAAACCTACTACTTAATTGCCAAAATAGTTTTAACTAAACTGTATGAATTGCTAAAAATTAGAAGAAAAATATACTTTACAACATGAAAATATCAAACTAATATATATATAATGCTCAAAACTATTTATAATAAACTATAAAATTTAGGTAGCCTACTGTAAAAATATACCTACAATTAAAGTTCCTAAACGTACCTATATTAATTTTTTAGAATATAGAATACATTTTAATTCTTGCTAGAATCCCTCCTATTAATTGCATCAACTGTAAAGTATTTAATTTTTTATACATATTAACATAACACCTTACCTGCAAGTAATAGAGGTGCTTACATCATACTCTACATGTTCAGTCTAATCTCACTTGTTCATTAGTTTGCAGAATTGTGTGACGGTTAAACCATGTAGTTATTCTGTGATCCCACACTTCTTCGGTTGAGCGTTTGTCATTGGCTCGGAACACTCCGTACAAAATGTGTGCCTATAGCAGAAGCTGCACAGAGGTACGTGTATTTGAAATTTAGCACATAACAAAATTATGTCGCGAATTTTACTCGTACCTACTAACTACCCCAACCACAACTTTAAATCCTTCCTTTAATCATCGTAGTATCATATGTCTAATATTCATTAGTCGCTAGTAGCTGCAACAGATTGCATATTATTCGATAAATATTATTAAAACCATTAGTAAATAAATTAATTGTAATATAATTTTATTAGAATAATACAGTTACTTAAATGTTCTGGTATGAATCTCAAATCGTGTTTTGGGATTGGCTATTGTGTAAAACTTTTTAATAAATTCTGGGCAATGGTTTTAAACCCTTAAGGAGACAGACGCCCTAATTTCGAACTTAATATTCTTTTCGCGTTAACTCATCCTTACGTTTACAGCGTCAGTAAATGTGTTTAGTTTTTAAAGGTAAACATTATGTTGGAAAATAATGATATTGTTTCAGGAAACGTTTAAATTCCATTACCAATTACAAATTTAGTTTGTAAGTAATATTATAGATATTTCTGTTTGTTGGATGTTCGACGTACTGTGTGGATGTTTTCACATTTTGTTTAATAATTGGCCCTAGTTGGTGATATGTGATTTCCCGAACTTGTCTCGGCCAATGAGAACGCAGTTATTTTTTTTAACAGGATGTTTGTGATTCGCCATAAGAGAAAGAAAGTGCTACAGTGTTTTGAGAAATATGTTGAAGCGAAAGGTTTATGCGAGAAACCGAAATCTTTAGAAATACTTAATGGCCATATTTTTTTTTCTTTTAGGTGGAGACATACAAAATGTGCGTTATTTTGTGGTACCAGGCTGGATTTCACACAATTGTTTATATATTATTCGGCGTATTTCGTTCATTGGCAGCAGTCACATTTTACCTTCTGTAAGTAGGCCCTACCTACGGATTCAGTTTGACTGGGTCGTAAGAGTTTGGTTATGTTGTTATACGTTTTGTGTTTAAAGTCTGATTCACACTAAGTCAGTTATTGATAGAGACCGGAAAAATTCGCGGAATCCTTTCGAGACAGGCTGGAATCCAAACACGTTTAGCTTAATGCTGCGTCAGTGATTGGACCGCAATTTATCGGAAGGACTCGGATCCAATGGCAAAGATTCAAGAAAATAAGTATCGAATCATAAGAATCGCGGTAAACAGGTGTCCCGAGTCGGTAGCCAATGACCAGGTGATAGTTGCCCGAGTACATATAGAATCATGGAGTCTATCATAGTGGTCATTGAAACCGCGAATTTTTCCAGTCCGTAGTTATTGAGTCGAATGGCGAGTGCCGATTGGACGAAAGAACGGTAAGTATGGGCGAGTGAGTGTTCTTGCTATAGTTTTGTGGGTAGATGTCCGAGTGTGTAGTTGTGAATATGTTGTTCACAATCCGGGAGGAGAGATAAGAAAAAAAAGACGCCTTCTTGGTTTCAAAACGTTGTTAGCCGCAACAGTTTGCTATCGCATCATTTTCAAAAATTGGCTTTGTTAAATCATTCTATACAATTAATTAAAAAGAATACCTAAAGTTTATATTGGCTGTTAGTTACATAGTAATTTTTTTTCCCCGCTTACACAAGGAGAATCCTTGCAATTTTACAAAGCTCTGCCCTGTAGTTTTACAACGTTGGCAACGTTCTTAGGACTTTACTCTTAAAAGTATAAACATTTTTTTACAGTTTTTTTCTCGGTGAAGTCACTGGTGCGGCGTTAAGTAATGAATTAATTTTCGGGTTATAGTTATAGTACTTTTAATACAGAGTATGTAATTGTCTTTGAAAATCCCTTAATGTGCGATATCTGCATTAACGAACGCCAATGTTCAATATAAAACGATGAAACATTGTTATGGGATGAAAGCTGTTGAAACCAATTTAACTATGGAGTATTTCTTTTCCTACCTCTCCCCCTGAAATTTGCAGCGGATCTTGTCTTGGAAGATGTTAACGAAGACATCGAGAGGAGAAGTAATAAGAAGAAACCCTGGTTTTTCCCATGGCCAATTCAATTTCTTCGATTGTAACTGCCCGTACTAATTTGTTTCTTAACCGGGATTAGGCCCTGCCATCATAAATTTCCCCATATTTTTTCTATAATTTTAATTTAGAACTTTTTATCCCAATTTTTCTCATGTCAAGTAGGGGCAGGAAATTTTCGCGAAAATATCTGAACGTCTACTAGACTGCAACAAGGTATACCCACACCAGCGGTTTCTTCCTTGTGATTGGCGGTCGTCTGCGAAAGAAGTCGTTGCCTTGTTTGCACGAGCCACTAAGGACGAGTTTGCTTCCACACTGAATTAGTGTGATTGGTTGTTGTAACAATCGACATGCACTTTAAAGTAACTCACCCAATCACGAAACACAGACGAAGCTACAGTGTTTTAACTTCCATCTACACTCGGTATCTTTTCGCGAAATTTTTATGGCCCTAATGTCAAGGCATAAACCACATCTCCCATGCCCTCTATACCGTGTTGCAACCACATATTCACTAACATGCCCTAGTCTGTAAGCGCCGCAAGGAAATAACTTACGTTTTCGTGCGGGAGACTAAAACTATCACGATAATCTCACCAGTTCACAAGTGTTGAATACAACAAGTAGCCAAAGCTAAGTGATATGCCATAAAAACCCAAAAGATTTTGCGCGAAAACCTTCTTTCAGGGGCTATCTAATTATTTTAAATTAGAAGATGTTGAGGCCTAATTCCTAGGGACACCTGTATTTCTCGAATACATTTCGTGTCAAGGTATTTCACAAAATAGCTTTTCTCCAGTGGTTATTGGCTGAGGTCGGTGAGAGGTGTCGTCCCGCTCTTGACGGGGCCAATGAGAATGTGGTCACTGTACTGCTGCACCCTCACAATTTGCCATGACTCTTAGAAAAAGCTACAGTGTTTTGTGAAATACCATGACATGAAATGAAATCGCGAAATACAGGTGTCCTTACAATTTCCTTTAAAGAGAAGATTTTACATTCCAAAGTGAGCGCGGTTTTGTCACTCCAAGCCACGAGAGAGATGCCGGAGAGAGATGCCTCGAAGAATGTTGCAATCCACCAATGAACTCTCCTGTAAAAGGCTAACGGCAAGTGAGGTGGGGGAAGCCACTCAACCACACATTATTCATTCTACTGGACATAGCTGACGCGCCGTTTCGCTAAACCACTTCGACTGAATAGTTCTCACACAAGGCGAGTTTACTCGATTACTCTCCTCCCGTAAATCAACCTAAAGGCAGTGTAGAACTATAAATGATCCCACGAGATAACATCCAAATACATAGTTGTGAACGTTCTAGTGAATCTTAAAATAAAAACTCAGTTCCCTAATAAAGGTTATTTTTACTACCAGTTAAGGTAGTAGCAGATGTTAAATATTAATAACTAACTACTTTTATACTGAGTTAGGAAAACCAAAAAAAAAAAAAAAAAAAAATGGAAGATTTCTTAGCAAAATCGTTAACCGTCTGACACTTAAATGGTCATCATACGAAAACGTTGTCAAAATATTTTTGGTGGCCATGTGTGTGAGAGTACATAGAGTTACTGCCTTTTCCACTGTTCCAACGATTAATTTGTACAGACAAAACCTCAATAAAAAAGTCAGTTAATAACTTCATAGGGGCCTACATCCGTTGAAAAGTATGCCAAGTATTTTTAGAATAATAACCTATTTATTAGATTTTATTAATTTTAATACGACAAAATAACGGTAGATACCTATTTGGGAATATAAATTTTTTTCATGTGTAAATAATGTAATAGTTTGAAAAAACTATGTGATTTCTTTTTCAATTCTTTTTTTTTTAGTTTTGAGAGTATTACATCATATTATATTTAAGATTCATATATGTTACAGTTATTTGTATTTTTTTATTACTTGCTTTTAATTTGTCTATTGATCTCGTATAGTAGATACTGCAGTATTTGAAATGATTATTTCATGTTCTTAGTCACTGTTTTTGTTTAAGTTACTTTATTTAATTACTAGTAGAAACCGAAAAAATAAGCGGATTCATTACGCGATAGGATAGAAATTAAATCTCGTTCACTTTCAGCCTGCTTCTGTGATGGACCACAATTTATTTGAAGGATATGAGCCAATGAAAAAACCCTCAAAAAATAAAAACGAATTACAAGCAGGTCTCACGAGTGAGTAGCCAATGAGCAGGTGTAATTTCTTGAGTAAGTGCATATATGATCTTGGAGTCTATCCTAGAGGTAAATGACATTGCGGATTTTCCCAGTCCATACTTATTAATAGACACTTGCACGATTCCCGTTAATACCTAATAGCAGAGAAACTGGAATGTGTATCAATATATAATTTAACTGCGTCTCTTTGGGCAATAAGTAATTTCGACACGCCCCGAATGACAATAAATCAATCACAACATTACAAATTTCAAATAAATTAATCGCATTGCTACTTAAAATTCGGCTCGAAGGCAAAATGTGGCAGCAGCCAATTGAAAACGGACACATATTAATTTGTGTAACGTGAATTCGGCAGTCACTTATTATCCATGAAGGGGCAGGTATTTTTCATGAAAAAGAAACTTTATGAGTGTCCATCACACTTAAAGGTTTTCTTTCTTGTAATTGGCTACGCAGCAAAAATAATTCTTTATTTGTACAATAGATTCCTTGAGATACCAGTGGCCAAGGAATAGTTTGTGGTACCTACTACAAGAAATATATTTTTTAATATATGAAATACGTTTTCCGAGTACTTCTCACGAAAATTGGCGCATTAATATATTTTCATTCTAATTATTTTATTCCCCATTTTAAAGATAAACGTATGTTCCCAGTTTGAATTTTTTTTCGCGGTGCTTATTAGTAGGCACTATTAATAGCTACTGGAAATCTATCCGGGAAATGCAAATAACTTTTAACTGGGACAACACAAAACATAGCTAAATTCCCGGATAGAATCCGAACCCAATTTTACCACGAAAACTATTTTGTCATAATACAGTTGTTTTTATGTAAATATACAAGTTTATAAATATCAGTAAGTTTACATAAATATTTCTGTAACATTTACAAAAAAAATACTGTGTTATATTTTGCCTGGCCATTTACAACGCGTTTGCTTACTTAAAGAAATTGCTGTGATTTGTGTGACGATATTAGACATTTACTTGAAAAAACTCTACCAGTTACGTAAAAACAATACGATACTACAGTGTTTCGTTTCGAGAATATTTCGTACTTTTAGTCATGGAAAACTGCACAATCGGAGTGGTAAGAGCCATAGCGAAAATGTAGAGAAGTGAAGTTATTTCCGGGTCTAATACAGCGTTAGTGGCCAGGACGACCTCCAGGGTTATACAAGCTGGCCCCGAACCGCCCGCCTATTGGGTCCACTGGCACGCGGTGCTTCTAGCGTGGTGTCGCCTCTAAGCGCAAGCCTCTGAACTGGCGCGCGGTCTTCTCGTCGTGCATGGGGCAACTATGAGGTTTGTGTGGTAACCCTGTAATTATATGATGGAGAAATAAAGATAAAGGTGTAATGCAAGCTCCTTAAGGGCTTTCAAGAATCGTAACCAGTAGTATTTCATGCCAAAAATTATTGTAAAAATTGGTAGTCTGTAAAGTCAGTTTACGGACGATAGTTTAACGTGACAACGTCATAACAATACATTAATGAAGTGATTGCATACTTCTATGAATAAAATTGAATAATTTTTATTAAATTATCACTATTTTGTATGGATACAAATGAGTGAAATGAAATCTACAATTTAATTAATAAATTTACTTTTATTTGCACTCATTAATTCAAATATGATTATTACTTTAACGAAGAGATTATTTTAACTATAACGTTTACTTATACATGTTTGCTATTTAACTTCTTCAAATCTGTGTTATTCTGTTAAGGATAGGACGATGATAGGAAAAGTAGGAAACGAATGGGAGTGTTTCAAGTTTAATGTGTCTCGAAAAAGTCAAATCGATGGTTGTTCCATTCGAGTGGAAGAGAGATATATGCGGCGCAAGCGTACAATGAGCGTAACGGTACGAAGCGTAACGGGACAATGTGCGTAACGGGACAATTAGTAATCCTTTTTCGTGCGTGCAGCCGGCGTTCATCGATTTATTAGACGTTGTCACGTTTAAACCAGTTTTTCAGCCAATTTTGCCTTTATAAAAATCTACAGTTGCAAAAATCCCTTTCGTCACAGCCTACATGCGTAGGTAATGGACTTATAAGTCCTATTTCTTCTGAAAAGTTTTTTTGGTAACTTCTGTAAACTCCTAGAACATAACATTCTATATGTTCAGCAATATTAAAAAAAAAAAAAAAAAAAAGATCGACTAAACATTTTCTCATATTCTATGCAGCGAAAATATTTTGAAGATTTTAACTCCATGCATCCAGCATTGAATGTCTAAACGAATTTCATTACCTTTTATGCCTTCAAACAGTATTTTTCATCGCTTGCACTAATACTTGGTCATATATAATTTTTTTGGACAAAGGTTTGTGGTAATATTAAGATTGTTAAAAATAAATTACCACAAATTTGATCCTAAGAATTTTTTTTAATTCAAACCCTTTTACTACCTTAACAGTGCGTTTATTAAAAATTATTTTTGAGCTTAAGGTTTTAGATAAAGTTTAGAAAATTCACGATTCAATATAATGGATTGGATATTTTATCTATTAAAGAAGTAAATATATTTTTGTATTTCTATCTTTGTTATTTCCACCACTTGCAGTAATGGTGTGTTAAATAACAATTGCAGGTTTAAATATAAATACAAATATTGTAGAGTAAACTAGCGAGACTACTTATATGCACACCATTTCATAGTTTGACGTAAAAGCTATTGATAGGTGCATATACGGTCTCGCTAGCTCAATGGACAAAATTTACATTTACATTTAAACCTGCAAATACACTTCATTGTTTTTTCCATATATTTTCAGTATTTAAAAAAAAAATTGTTATATAAACAAATTTTTTAAATGTCTTTATTTTTACAAAATGATTTTACACATCTTAAAATACGGGGAAAAACTTGATACTGAAATCCAACAAATGGTTAAGTATTTAAAACATTTTAATACATAAAAAAGCAGGTTTTTTAGAATCGAAAAAAAATCATCTCGATACCTAAATGGCGTATCACAATGTTTTTTGGTTAGATAGATGCCACATGATCTGCACTATTTACAAAATAGTAGGCTAACGAAAACATAAATAATTTTTTTTTAAAAACTTAGGCATTTTTATTTTAAATAAAACCTATCGTCTTAAAAGTATTGTTTGACACGGTTTATGTGTGTGTATGTGTATATAAAAAGTTGTCGATGTTTTTGGGGTTTATGGGCCTTGGTAACGGCTACAATCGGTAGAGACCGGAAAAATTCGCGGTTTCATGTCGCGATAGGCTAGAATCCAAATGTGTTTAACCTTTTGCTGATTAAGTGATTGGACCACAGGCTGTCTGAAGGAATCACAGCCAATGGATAATCCTCAACTAAAGGAGTATCGAATCAAAAGCATTCTATTTAATAGTTGTCACGAGTCAGTAGCCAATGAGCAGATGTAATTTGTCCGAGTGCAGATCATGGAGTCTATCCTGTAGGTCATTGAATTCGCGAATTTTTCCGGTCCCTAACAATCGGAAGTAATTATTTTGAATATAGCCTACTTAAAACGAAAAACGGAAACAGAACTTCTCATCTGTCCTCAGAGTATTTTTGAATGTTTTTCGTGAACAGGCTCCACTCAGATATCTTAAGGGCGCATGTCCCGTTCAAGGTTATTATTTTATATTTACGATCCACACGGTTTAACTTGAAGTATTTTTGAGTCACTGAACTTTCACAAAAAGAAACATTCACATACACACGCACATATACACATATAGAATAATTTCTGCATAACTGGCTGGAAAAGTTGCATTTTTAACGTTTTTGTGCATTATGGGTAAGGAGAATGAAATGGAATACCTATAACACTGGAACTTTTGAGGTTTAAAGTAAATTTTACTGACTGCTTTGTATTATTGTTCAGTTTGTGTATGAAAAAGTTTCATCATTTTACCCTGCCTTAGATCATTAGAATTTTTATAATATTAAAAGTCTAAATAATATTTTAATGCATTTTTCTGAAAAAAAAAATGCAACCTTACCACGCATTACCCTTCAAACATAAGAATTTTCAGTTATTTATTCTATCTGGTTCTCCTTATTCATACTGCACAAGAATAAAAAAATAAAAATCTTTGCTAGCTAATTATGCAAAAGTATCCATTATACCCATATTTTATTTCATTATATTGAAGTTCCGCAACTGAAAACGTCTACTAGTTTAACCATGGGAAAAGTAATATAAAAAAAAATACGTGGAACAGAACATAACCAGTTGGGTGGGAATCACGAATTTAAATAATAGATTTACAAATGGGTAATTGTTCCTTATCTTAAAACCATTAAGCAGTTAATCAAATCACGTGGTTTCTTCGGAAGTTCTTCGCTACATATTATAGTAGAGTGTTCAGTTAGGCAGGGGTCTCAAAGAGTCACGCCGGTTTGTTTAAGGATACAACTCACGGACCCCACACCTCATGAGCTCGAAGATCCGAAGGTTACTGCCTTGAATTATTAAACCGTGTATGCTACTATCTTACTTACTATTTGTTATTTTATGGAGACATTCTTCAGAAACCTGCCAAAATATTTACCTGTAAAACGTAAACGAAATAGCGTGAACTTTTCAAAAGGCTCAAAATTTCTGTAGAACAAAATAAAACTTCATATTCATCTGAACGTAGAAAACATGACAATTAAAGTGCTACCCTACATCTTGTATGCAACACAATAATGTTGCCAGAATGTATTTTTTTTTCAAGTAGCATTACACTATACATTCTTTTATTTGTTGTTCTGTCGAAAATAATTCCAACACATATTTATTAAGTGAAATATAATGGGCGTAAAGGTCACAAAATTGTTCGCAAACATTAATTTATCACTTGCATGAATTTTCACACGTAATGTAGCTATCTATAACACTTCGTGAATATATTATTTGTTACTTAATAAATGAAATAAATCTACAATTCCTATCAAAAGTTTAGGAAAATTACGAAATACGTGGAAAATATTCCTGCGTAACACTTTTTGTATAATCCTTTGAAATACATTTTCTTCACCGTTTTAGATATAAAAAATAATAATTTTTATAAATTTAGATTACTGAGATCTAAAAATTATGATATTTTACAGATTTTAGTAAAGTAGAACTGTGTTAGAGTTTACTGTGTAGAAAAATATGAAGAGACGATAATTTCTGGTTGTTAGTGTTAAATATTTATTTTAAACTAGCTGTACCCTGCCACGCTTCGCTGTGGCACATTGTGATTGAATAGTTGAGAAATGAGAAACAAAACAAAGAATAAATTTCATATAAGTTTAATTTTGCAATACTTGTGGATTTACAATATTTTTTTGTTTTTCCACTGTGTGCGTAGATATAAAGACTATCTGGTTTTCCGACTCGGGAACACGCAACATACAGTTGTCCATGTGAAAAGCAATCCGCATCTAAATCTAAACCACACAATTCTAAAGATTGACCTTGAGCTTTATTGATTGTGATTGCAAATGCCAATCGAATTGGGAATTGCAATCTTTTAAATTGAAATGGTGTATCGGTCGGGATCATGGGTATTCGAGGAATGAGGACATCTTCACCTTTTAAAGGCCCCGTTAACATCGTTGCTTCCACTACGTTATTCATTAATTTCTTAACTGAAAGTCACGTGCCGTTGCAGAGTTTTGGCTGATTAATATTCCGCAAGAGGATAATTGGCACACCTATTTTCAATTTAAGTATGTGTGGTGGTATCCCTGGCAGATCGAGTGAGTTTAAAAATTCCGTTGGATAATTAACTACTTCATCTGCTTCCACAACGGTGTCTATCGACTTATATGTAATTTCATCACTTTGAATACTGGATTGAATAACATTATTAAGTTGATATACATCTTTATTCTTTGCGGCAAGGATAGCTCTTTCACTGAGCCAATCGTGATTTCTATGATATTTTTGAATGTCAGGAAATACTTTTGGCGATATAACATATTAATTAAATTAAAAATTTAAAAAAAAGGTATAGGGTCTAAGGAGTTCAAAATATGAATAGCCTAGAACCATCTACATGCAATCCCACATCAAGTGGTGATAGACCCATACAAAACATATCTAACCTCTACTTACAATTGATGAAATTGTTGTTATTGGCGATAGAACATATTAATTAAATTAAAAATTAAAAAAAAAGTATAGGGTCTAAGGAGTTCAAAAAATGAATAGCCTAGAACCATCTACATGCAATCCCACATCAAGTAGTGATAGACCCATACAAAACATAACCTCTACTTACGATTTGGATAACGACGCAGCTCAATCGAGACACGATCACACTAAAGTACCTGATTCATATTGTATAATTAGTCCCATACCGGTACGCTTAGTAATTTTTTAATTATTGCACCTCACAATAAAAGCATTCTCATTGTATATAGCCATTTCCAGCTCGCTTCACTTGACGTAGTTTTTTCCATTGCTAAGAGAAATTCTTTGGCATGGAGAAACGTTTCCATAACAGAAAATGCGTGTTTTTTGTTGTTATTGGTGAGAAAACACATTAATAAAATGGCGCAGTTACTTTTTCGCGGTCGCGGGTATGTTGCTGACGTGAAAAGTAGATAAAAACAATCCTTGATGCGGGTTGTATGTAATGGTAAAATTTCAGCTCGATCGGTGCAGAACTTATTGAGTTTTTGAAGCGTACACAAACCAACATAACATTTTTATATATATAGATTAACTTTTAATATGTTTTTGGAGAAAAACAAATTAACACAGTAGAAAAAAATTGCTGTATTTCTTAATTATTTGGATATTATTAACGTTTGAAGAAAAATCAGCCTTATATTTCCCAATTTGAAAAAAAGTGTATATTTTTGGTACTATATGAACCAGCTAAATGTGGTTTTATGCGCTCTCTCTTTAGCCGGGGGGAAAAAAAACTAACGCCCACTGCATACCCCCTGTCTGACTTACTTATTTTTTATGGAAAATATTACATAAGTTATATTGACGTCCTTTACAAATGTGGCAAATAATTTTTAAAATGTTAAAATAAAAAAATATTTTAAACACCTTTACGCAATTTTTATCGTTGAGTGTTGCGTGTATAAGTATATAAAGAACTAAGATCTAAATTTTTTCCTGTAGAGTAATGAACCTATTTTAATAACTGGAATATCTATAAATTGGTGTGGTTGCTAGAATTGTGAAAAAAAAAAAAAATTACAAGCGATTGTACCAAATAATGTTCGCAGGCTTTCACGGCCATTGTCTAAATTAGCTTGGCTTCTGGGTTGTAGCCGTGTCCTTGGTGAATAATTCGCCTACGTTTTTGTCGACAGTGCAGTCGCCATCATCAGGAACCAGTTACCTACAGTAGGTAATTAACTGCTCCCTGATGATGGCGACCGAATCGTCGGTGAATTATTTGATTGTACCGAATGATTGAGGTGAGGAACGCATTGGAACCAGTTTGGTGTTGGTCGCCAGGCGGATAGTGTGCAGTAAACGGGCGCATGTCCCGAGCTCCGCCGCGGGCAGGCAACTCACAGGGCTAGTACTTGCCGCACTCCTGCTGGTGCTGCTGCGGCTGGTAGTAGGCGTGCCCCGCCGCGCGGTAGGCGCCGGTGGACGGCGGGGACCCGCGGAACGCGAGCTGGCAGCTGGGGTTGGCCGCCGCCCCCGCGTCGAACAGCTCCGCCTCGGAGTACCACGCGTGGTGGTGGCGCGCGGCGGCGAACTGCGGCGCCAGCTCCTCCTGCGGCGCCATGGCCTGCGGGTGGTGCTGGTGCGGGTACTGGCCGTCGCCGCAGTGGTACGGGTACACGGGCTGCTGCGCGCGGCCCGTCATCAGGCTGTCCACGCTGAAGGCGTCCATGTGGTGGTCCAGCTGCTGCAGCTTCACGTCGGGCGGGTACTTGCCGGGGGCGGCCAGGCTGCAGTGGCTCAGCTCCGCCCCCGGCTCGCGCTTGGGCTTCACGGCCGGCGGCGGCGGCGGCGGCTTGGCCTCCGGCTGCAGCTTGTCGTCGCGCTTCAGCGCCGCCTCCGCCGCCTCCTGCTGCCGCTTCAGCGCCTCCTGCTTCTCCTTCACGGCGTCCTTCTTCTTGAAGCGCCGCCGCCGGCGCAGGTACGAGCCGTTGTCGAACATGTTGTACGAGTCGGGGTCGAGCGTCCAGTAGCTGCCCTTGCCCGGCTTCTTGTCGTCGCGGGGCACCTTCACGAAGCACTCGTTCAGGCTGAGGTTGTGCCGGATGGAGTTCTGCCAGCCCTGCTTGTTCTCGCGGTAGTACGGGAACCGCTCCATGATGAACTGGTAGATGCCGTTCAGCGTGATGCGCTTCTCGGGCGCGTTCTGGATGGCCATGGCGATGAGCGCGATGTACGAGTAGGGCGGCTTCACCATGTCCTTGGCCGGGCCGTGGTGGTGCAGCTGGTGGTGCTGGTGCTGCTGCGTGTGGTGCGCGCCCAGCGGGTAGGCCGAGTAGCTGTAGCGCGAGTACTGCTCGTAGGGGTAGCCCGCCGCCGCCGCGGCCGCCGCCACGGCCCCCGGGTAGCCGCCCGCCGCCGCCGGGTGGCGGTAGTACGCGTTCTGCTCGCCGAACAGCGTGTGCATCGCGAGGCAGTCGTCCAGCCCCGCGCCGCCGCCGTCGTGCGGCTCAATGGTGGCGGCGGCGCATCCGACCCTCCGCCGCCCCCGGGGACCGCCCCCCTTGTGCGAGGGTTTGTTTCCTCTCAACACAACAGGGCCGTGTGCCGTGCGGGCTGGCGAGCACACCGAGGGAGACACAGGCTCCACGTATCTAGGACAGCCTTGACGCCGCGCCCCAAGATACACACCGGGGAGCGAGGCCTGGACCCGACTGGGGCGAAGCTTGGAGCCGCGGCCTTCCCCCCTTCCCCTTCCCCGCCTCCTCTGGTGGGCGGGGCCCCCACCCGGGGCTGCCGTTGGTCGGAGCCCCCGTCCGCGAGCACGCCCTCCACCCAATAGGCGCGCGAGACCACGCCCCGCCACCCTCCCCTCTCTGCTGCAGACACTCTCCGACTCCTCAGGGGGTTCCGTAACTCGATTTCGCTCTTTCGTCCGTCCCCTCCTTAAAAAAAAAGAGCCACCCAGCGAAACACCGCAGGGGAAAATGCCTCATGCCATTTGATTCGATTTGTGGTCTCCCTCTCCTCCCCTTACGCTCTTCTTCAAGAGCCAAGAGCACAGCGCACGACATCCTCAACCCCCAGGCTAGACCGTTTTAATCGAACGCTACTGTTCGCTACACCCGTTTCAGGGATGGGGGAAAGGTTTTGTAGGGGACGGATTTAATTATGGGAGGGTTTACCACCTTTTCTTCTCTCTCTGTCTCTCTCTCTCTCTCTCTCTTCCGAAGTTAATTCGCGAACGGTGGGCAGAGAAGGGACAAAGGTACATAGCTACTCCACTAAGAGGGAACGCTTCGCATCGTAAACAGATTATCGTCACCCAGACGTTGTGGCGCACATGTGAGATTCCGGCGATCAGGGAAAAATAAAGGACATGTTGAGGAGCGAAAGGGTTTGGCGCGGCTGCAACAGAGGACGTCTCTCTCTCTCTCTCTCTCTTGTCTTGCTGGCAGGGAAAAAGTCTTTCGCGGCCAGAGAAAACAATGTAGCTCAGCACGTATGTGTAGGGAAAGGAGTTTCCTTTGGAGAGGGGGGGATTTCCCCCTCCCCTCTTTTCCTTTAAGCCCCCCCAGCTCCCCACCTTGTCTGCTGGCTTGCCTGGCCTCGGGGTAAGTTGTCGCCGTCAGTGTCGGCGGCAGTGTGCTGGCAGACTCGGGTGCGCTCGCGACCGTTCCAGTGCCACGGCGCCTTCGGTCGGGACACGAACCAGCGACTTGCTACGCGCTCATTTCTCTCATTTATTTTTCTTTTTCAATTACTAGGGACTGGAAACATTTGCGGTGGTAAATGACTAGAGACCTGCAAAATTCGCGGTTTCGATGGCCTTCAGGATAGACGGCACATACCCCTGTACACTCGGGCAAATAGCGCAAGTGTTTTGGCTGCCGACTTGTAAGTCGTCTCAGCTGGTTTGTCTGTGATTCGATCCTTCTTTGGTTGAGGGTTTATAACAGGTTGAGATTCGTCCAGATTAACAGTAAGCCACTAGCGAAATTATCTAAGAGGTACTTATATGTGTTTGAATTCTAGCCTATCACCGAATGAATCAGCGAATTTTGCAGGTCTCTATAAATGACTTTCGGGATAGACTCCACAGTCTTCCGAATAGGCCTACTCAGCCAAATGACACTTGGCTGTAAACTCTTTAGACGTCTCAACTGGTTAGCCTGTGATTCGACACTTCCGTTCGTTCACGGTTTCTCATTGGTAGAGACCGGAAAAATTCGCGGTTTCATTAAGCGCCTTGTCGAAAATAAAGTCTTTATTATGCTTTGTGCTGTGTTTGCTATTGGCTCGTAGTTTATCTGGAGGCGTCTGGAACAATGAGAAACTTTCATTTAAAGAAGAATTGTATCACAGGGCTAGCCTACCCCACTTGAGACGTCTCACATGCTAGCAGTCAATGAACAGGAGATATTCGTCCGATTATACAGGCGATTGTGTAATCCATCTTAAAGGTAATCAAATGCGCTAATCTTTCAACATCCGATACATTGCTGTTATTCTAGGAATTTCCAAGTAAAGGCCCCACTAAGAGTTTTAGACCATTAAATAATTTAATATAATTTTTCGCTCTATATTTTTGTATAAATTGCTTAGTATCGCAATAAATCTTTTAAAGACTAATTTTAAATGGTTATTGAAGTATGGTTAAGAAATGTTTAAAAAATATGAGTGATAAAAACTTTTAACTGATAATTTTTTACTATAACTTTGTTTACTAATAAAAATAATTAAAAATAACAAATGTCCTTATTCTGATGAGATGTAAATTTTTAATAGACAACTTTCGTTTCGATATACAAAAATTTATGCTAACTTGATTGTAACAAAAACACTTAAATATAAAAAGAACATAATTTTACAGCAATTCATATTTTTATAAAACAAGTTATTACTGTCGGAATTTTTACCAAACTGTTATCGTTATAAATCTACTCAAGGTCTTAAACTTTTGGTGAAACCTGTATCCTCGTAACGTTAGTACTCTTGTATTTTATGTTTCGTCTAAAATGTCCCCAAAATATGTATGTTTACTGAACATAAACTAACGGGGGTAAAATTCACTTAGGTGCACGGGATTGTAATTACTTACATGACTTCTCAGTGAGTATACCATTTGTCCGAAAGTCCACTTGTACGGTGGAAAAGAAACACTTTTCCGAGCTGCATTTGTTCTAATGGCCACTTCTCCGAGTGACCATCTTTCCGTGTGCCTTTACGTCGAGCGACCACTTGTCTGAGTGACCAAGGTGTACGGAAAAGTGGTCATTAGATCAAATGTAACTTGGAGAAGTGGTTATTCGGACAAGTGGACATTCCGACAAATGATAGGCCCCCTGACTTGACATTTCACAGCTCGAAAATGACTTTCAGTGAATGTCTGGTGAGAATATTAAGAGATAACAGGGCTAATGTCTTTTGAAACATAGCATTGAGGTGAAAAAGTAAATAGCCAAATCAGCGTGTGAAACTGAGACAGAGGGCTACAGATAGGGACTGATAAAAAATTCTATGGTTCGATGACCTCAGAGTATACTCCAAAAGTGATCTTCGCTCTAAATATTTAAGTGTAAAAAATATACTTAGAATTAGTGTAATTTCACTAAGAAACTGCTGACCATCTTACAAACAGATTGAAAATAATTGGTTTTTAACGGTTTTAACGGTGTAGTTCCACTGACATTCGGTAGCATATTTTTTTTATAAAAAGTTTCATAATTAAAGCAAAGTAAAATGGTTAAACGTCACCCAGTGACATGTGAGGCGCTCTCAACCTGATCAACTGTAATTGGGTACTTATTTAAGTACGGGTGTCTAATTGGTTCTGAACTTCTCCTGATAACCTGTGAGGAGGGACTGGAAGAATTCGCGGATTCGATGACCTCCAGTTATACTCAACGACCCTTTGCATATTTTCACGTATTCTTTGGCTGCTCTCTTCTGAGGCGTCTCTACTGAGTACCTAACATTTGATGCGATGCTTATTTGATTGAGGGCATTTAATTGACCTACATTTCTTCATAACATCGAACCAATAGCAGAAGTAAAAATAAAGGTATAATTATTTGAATTTTAGCATATCACGAAATAAATCAATCAGGTTTTCCAGTCTATACCAGCTAGAATTCAAATACGTTTGTCTTTTTGCTGCGTCAGTGTTTCGGCTACAGCTAATCCAAAGGACCCTGGAACAATACAATAATCTTCAAAAAAATAATTATCGAATCACGAGCATCCGAACTAGCAGGTAGCCTATCACAAGTCAGTAGTTAATGAGCAAGTGTAACTTTCCCGAGTGCACAGAGAATCATGGAGTCCATCCTATAGGTCAATGAAATCGTGAATTTTTTCCCGTCTCTAAACAGACGCATTAAGACGTAGAATCGTTTGAATTTTTAAACCTCTCACAATATAATTACAGTTTGGAGAACTTAACCAATCTAGGATTGATTTCACAATCGGATAAACTTGAAATAAGTACCTGTACCAACATTTTTAAGGTTTGAGATATTGGTTATGCGTAGGGGCAGGAATTTTTCGCGAATAAAGCTGAACGCCTGTTAGACTGCAACAAGGTAGGCTATACGCGCACCAGCGATTTCTTCCTTGTGATTGGCGACCGTCTGCGAGAGTAGTTGCCTTGTTTGGCTGAGCCACTCAGGACGCATTTGCTTCCGCAATGAATGACTGTGATTGGTGTTTTAACAATCGTCATGCACCTGAAAGAAACTGAACCAAATCACGAAACACAGACGATGCTACAGTGTCTTAACTTTCAGCTGGTCTCGGAAACGTTTCGCGAAATATTCATGGCCCTTGTTATGCGTAGGGACACCTGTATTTCGCGAATACATTTCGTGTCAAGGTATTTCACAAAATACTGTAGCTTTTCTCCTGTGGTTATTGGCTGAGGTCGGTGAGAGGTGTCGTCCCGCTCTTGATGGGGCCAATGAGAATGTGGCCACCGTACTGCTGCACCCTCGCACAATTTGCCACGACTCTTAGCAAAAGCTACAGTGTTTTGTGAAATACCTTGACATGAAATGAAATCGCGAAATACAGGTGTCTCTAGTTTTGCGTTTACGTAGAGGTCAATGAGTTAAAACATCAACCACCGAAAAAAAGTAGCCTACCTACCTATCGAATCACCGGCTTCTAATTTATTGTGGCGTCTCACAATCCAACAGCCAATGATCAACCAACCTTTTCCTGAGGGTAAATAGGACTGTGGAGTCTATCCGGGATGTAATTGAATGCTTCAATTTTTTGTCCTCAGTTCCTAGCTACAGGGTCTACTCAGAAGTTGATTCATACACTGTTAAAAAATTTCATCTTCCATTTAAGAATAACGGTGGTTACATATTATCCAGATAGTTTCGTAAATTCACTGCTATCTTCGTAAATTTACGGACACTAAGTTTGGGCATGATAGAGACCAGAAAAATTCGCGGTTTCATTTCGCGATAGGCTAGAATCCAAATGTGTTTAACCTTTTGCTGTTTCAGTGATTGGACCACAGGTTGTCTGAAGGAATCAGAGCCAATGGTCAATGAATAATCCTCAACTAAAAAGTATCGAATAAAAAGTATTCTAGTTAATAGTTGTCACGAGTCAGTAGCCAATGAGCATATGTAATTTGTCCGAGTGAATAGAGGATCTTGGTGTCTATCCTGTAGGTCATTGAATTCGCGAATTTTTCCGGTCCATAGGCATGAATACAAAAGAATATTCTTTGTATCTTAACGAAATATTCAAACATAGTTTAACTCTACAGCAAGAACACTCTTCTTTTGTCCTCGTGTGTGTTTATCTTTGTTTAGAACGAAACATATAACTCGGAAGTCCAAATACGGCGTAATTTCTACAAAATTTCAATTATTTAAAATTACGAAGAATTCTTCACTTATTTGAGTTAAATTCTTCGTTGAAAAGTCCGTAAAATTACTGTATTTCTAACAGTATAATACAGTTTGTTTGATTGAACTGGGCGAGTGGTTACTCGACTGTGTCAAATGGAAGACATCTTGATGGGTAAAAACATTCCGGTTTCATTCATAGACTTAAAGCACATATACATCTGATCTCCGTCGCCTTGGACAACACGGAGCCATTTATAACTAGGAGAAGCGGCGTGAACCAATGATTTATGATTTATAAATATGCTTATAACTTATGACGTGTTGTAAGTAATGCCACGCACTTT
Source organism: Bacillus rossius redtenbacheri (assembly GCF_032445375.1). Classification (NCBI taxonomy): domain Eukaryota; kingdom Metazoa; phylum Arthropoda; class Insecta; order Phasmatodea; family Bacillidae; genus Bacillus; species Bacillus rossius. The sequence continues at coordinate 7,694,496 of NC_086344.1, read as the reverse complement.
CCGCGAAAAAATTGCCAGTTCAGTCAGTTGTGAGTAAAATTTTTGTAGCATTGTCTGTGTTTCATGGTTGGCTGGGTTTATTTTAGTTGCATATCTACTGTGATCACACCAATCATAGCCATCCAGTGTGGTAGCAAACGTGTCCTGAATGATCTGTCCATATTGGGTAAGGACTTCTCTTGCAGACGGCCGCCAATCACAAGAAAAGAATCGCTAGAGCGAGCATTATTTATTGCAGTCTAATTAGCATTCAGAATTTTTTTTTGCGAAATATATATGCCCCTAGTTATGAGAAATAAGTTTTTATGTGATGTATAGGAATCATTATAGTTATATTGTTGAACACCAGATTAACACTATACAATATATTTAAGGACTGAAAAAACTCGTGGATTCAATGACCTCTAAGACATTACCTACGTTCCCCCTCATACTCGGGCAAAAGCCACCAGCTCATTGGCTACTGACTTGTGAGACCTCTCAACTGGTATGCTTCCGATTCGATACTTCTTGGGTTGAAGGTCTTTCATGGGCTCAAAGTCCTTCAGATAAACCGTGAGCCAAACACAGAATAATATTATGGTACCTGTTTTTGGATTATAGCATAACGCGAAATGAATCCGAACATTTTCCCGGAGTCTAAATACCTACATTAAGTAAGTCCATAAAACAATGTCCCAGTTATAATTTTTTAAAGTTCAACTATAAGCGTTGTGGAGTTTTGTTTTAAGGTCATAATTAAAGAGGAACTCAAAAAGTCTTAGATAAGCACATGCGCGCGTAATGCTTTGTTGTTTTCTCGCTTGCAGCGCCACCTATGTTGAAAGAATCTCTCATTGTAGAGGGCGAGTGAACCTGTAAACCTTATTTTATGAAACAGCATGGAGCCCTTCCCCATTGTAATCTCTTTGTACGAGAGTGGTTGTATGCCGAAGTCCCTCTGACCGTTGGATTGGTCGAAGTGGTCGAGACGACACAGCTCTTTTTCGCTGGCCTCTAAGTTCACCTGACATAACGCCATGCGATGTTTTTCCTTTGGGGATTTATAAAGATCGTGCATACATTCCGCCGCTACATACCCACTGATTTGCCAGAGTAGAGACACAGAATTGAAGAAGCTATTGCTTCCATTACTCCATACTTGTAAAACAAAAGGTGGGAAGAATTGCACTTTAGTTTGGATGTGTGCTGTATAACTAAAGGTGCGTACATTGAACAATTGAAATAAAAAATAATTTAGTTTACCCTCAATTTGATGAAAGAGTAGTTGTTAAAAGTCCAAATAAAACTGTTATAATTAGAGACCGGAAAAATTCGTGGTTTCAATTTCTCGATATGATAGAATCCAAATGTGTTTAACCTTTTGCTGCTTCAGTGATTGGACCACAGGTTGTCTGAAGGAATCAGAGCCAATGGTCAATGAATAATCCTCAACGAAAGAAGTATCGAATCAAAAGCATTCTAGTTAATAGTTGTCACGAGTCAGTAGCCAATGAGCAGATGTAATTTGTCCGAGTGCATAGAGGATCTTGGAGTCTATCCTGTAGGTCATTGAATTCGCGAATTTTTTCCGGTTCCTAGTTATAATATACCTACTGTTGAAACTGGAACATTCTTTATGGACATTCTGTATATCTGCACGGGATAGATATAATGAGAGGGAGCTGCAATGATTTGCTATGAAGAAACAACAGCTATGTGAACATTGTTGGGTCCAGTCCTACACGCACATTCGTACACACCAGAGATCGGAGCTGAGAGCAACACAACAAAGTCCTGGGCTCGATGCTCGGTAGATCCATCTCGCCCAGCGTCCCGACGCTCTGGGGCGCCGGGACGCCGCTAGAGCGACGGTGGCAGACGGACCACCGAGGACGGAAACTCCTGTCTTCACTTGTTTCCTCTTGCTTTCAAACCTCGAGCGGAATGCGCCATCGGTACAGCACTGTTAAAAAAATTAGTCGTCTGTAAAGTCTGTTTACGGTCGATAGTTTAAAGTGACAACGTCATAACAAAACATTGATGAAATGATTGCATACTTGTATGAATAAAATTGAATCATTTTTATTGAATTATCACTATCTTGTATGGATACAAAGAAGGAGTGCAATGAAATCTACTATTTAATTGATACATTTACTTTTATTTGCACTCATTAATTCAAATATGTTTATTACTTTAACGAAGAGATTATTTAAACTATAACTTTTATACATGTTTGCTATTTTACTTCTCCCAATCTGTGTTATTATGTTTAGGATAGGACGATGATAGGATAAGTAGAAAACGAATGGGAGTGTTTCAAGTTAAATGTGTCTCGAAAAAGTCAAATCAATGTTTGTTCCAATCGAGTGGAAGAGAGATAGATGCGGCGCAAGCGTACAATGAGCGTAACGGGACACAGCGTAACGGGACACAGCGTAACGGGACAATGTGCATAACGGGACACTTTTTCGTGCGTGCAGCCGGTGTTCATCGATTTATTAGACGTTGTCACGTCAAAAATTCTAATCTTCAATTTACGGAGAACACTGGTTACAAATTATCCAGGGATCTTCATAAATTTACGGCTATCTTCGTTAATTTGAAGGACCCTGAGTTCGCTTTCTTTGAAAATTAATCCAATTGGTATATTAACACACCTTTAAAAAAACTTGTTTTGAACACTCGTTTCATGTCCACGTGTTGGTTTTTCTTTGTTTAGAACGAAACATGCAACTGACTCGGAAAAAAAAAAATACAGCGTAGTTTCTACGAAGATTTAAATTATTTAATACGAGAAGAACTCTTTATTTATTTCAGATTGATTCTTCTTTGAAAAGTCTGTGAAAAGTTAATTTTCTAACTGTGTGCCTTGCAGTTTGGTGTCTTGCTGCCCTGGTACGAGGGCTGTCGCTGGCTGCTCTTGAGACGTAGTACACGCGACGTTGCAATTATTGTTGCAGGAAGTTTGCACCTCTGCTACTGTCTAAACCCATTATAACAGCGTGCAAACCCAGCCCATACCATGTTAGCGGCCATTGAAGACACTGTTAGAAATTACAGTAAATGTGCGGATTTTTCAAGGAAGAACTGAACTGAAATAAACGAAATGTCCTTCGTAATATCATATCTTCTTGGAAACTACGCCTGGTTCCGACTTAGAGTTGAGTGATTCGTTGTAAACAGGGTAAACACAAGCTGTAAGGTAAACATAAGGTTATTGCTGTATATTCAACATTCTGAATGTTTTGTGAATGTAGTAAGATAATTATTATTTTTTATTCATGTTCAAAGTAGCTACGTTATCTCAGTACCGTAAAATATTTGAAGATAAACCGTACATTTACGATGATATATTGATAATTTGTTTGCAGCGTTCAATGACATAGGCCTATAGAATATACTACATGATTCTCTATGTAATCGGGAAAATTACACGTAGTCGTTGGCTACTGACTTGTGACACCTGTTAACAGGAATACTCGTGATTTGATACACCGTTGGCCCAGAATCATTATGATAAACTGTGGCCCAATCACTGAATCAGCAAAAATGCATATGTATTTTAATTCTAGTCTATCACGAAATGAATTCGCCAAATTTTTTTCTCTCTACCAATGAGCATTCCGAACTAGCTTTCGTTCATTCGGTGTACAAATATTTTGTACTTTTACAAGGATAGTCCTTGGAAACTCAGTTACCAACGGAATAACTTGTAAACTTTTATGAAATATAACAAATCTCTGCCTTTAAGTTCTACAAGCGATATATTTGGCAACTGAGTTTCCAAATATTTTCCTTGCAAAAAGTACAAGAAATCTTTACAGTGTAGGTATATGACATTTGAGTCCAGCATGGTGCTGGAAGCTTCCGCGATATAATCATGTCCATAGTATCAACTGGTCGAGTCTGAATTCAGCCGACAATCTTTGGCTTAAGGTTCATCTTGACAACGTAAGTTGAGAAAATATATGTACCTATACGACTTATAGTCTAAAGTGCTTCGCATCTTTGATGTTGGAGCTAAACAATTATTTTTATTATAAACAATTAAGAATAAAGGTATTTAAGATAGAACTTCGAGCGTCTGTATTATGTTTAATTGAACCAAGTCTTACGACCCCAGCGAATTTGGTCGCGAATCATTTCATGGACATTATTGGGGGGTATCACTTTAATTTTCCAAATATTTTTGTGGCGTGTTACTACCCCCATTTTTTTTTTCAATTTAATAATTTTGCTATAGCGACAAAATTCTCAGTGGCCGTAAAACTTTGTTCAGTTAAAACTTATTTCAGACGCTCAGTGTTTCATTTCAAATACTTTAATATTTACAATAAAAAAGTGGGTCAGTTCAAATTTAAAAGACGTATAACAGTAGTGCGAAGCACTTAAGACCGTAAATCGTATAGGCCTACATATATGTTTTAAACTTACTTTATCGTGATGAACATGCAACTTAAGTTCGCAGCAAATGTTGTATGGGAGCTCGTTCATCACATGGGCGGGCCAAAAAAAGAAAATAAAAAATAAAAAAGGCCCGCTAATTTCATGGAAAAAAGATGGCGTGAACATAGGCCTACATAACTAATTTCAGTCTAATCAGCGTTCAGATTTTTTTTTCTCGGGCAAACAAGGTGGCCTGACTTATTCCCTCAGTGATGTGTTCTGTTCCAAAGTAGACCGCAAACATAACATGCCAAACTTTTCGTTACTTTGTGGATTGGATTACAACTATTGTATTGACACTTCCCTCTGCGAATATAGGTACCTAAGTTATTTGGCAGCTAGCGGTAGATAACCCGAATCAAAGTTAATTCATTTAAAAAATGATGGTTTTCGCAGTGAAAAATCAGTCAACAGAGAATCATTTATAGGAATAGTTTACATAGTACTGTGAATTTTAGCCTAACACCAAATGAAACCAACAAACTTCCTGGTTCCTACACACAGCCATCAGTGAAACATGGATTTTTTTTGTACTTGTACAAAATATTTCTTTTTAAACTCATTGTTAAGAAGTAGTTTGTAAAACTAAAGGATACATTATTTTTAATTTGTACAACACACAAGTTATTTTACTGAAAAGGTACTTAGAGTTATTTGTCATGTTATACATCACAGGATACAAAATAGCTGTAATCACGATAGTGTTACGCCCTTCAAGTGCCATATCGTCTCTAAGGGCAAAATAAAATAAACGGACCAACAGTTTTACTATCATACGAATTGCAACTATCGGACTGTAGCGTTGAAGCTATAATATTTACCTAACTCACTAGCTGAGAGTTAAGAAAGTTGCTTCATCATCTGTGTTTGGTGATTGGGTGAGTTGATTTTAGGTACATGTATGCTGTGTAGGTTCACGCGTCCTGAATGGACCGATAAAACAAAGAAAAGCCTTCTCTTGCAGACGGCCGACAATTATAAGGGAAACGGCATACTATATTGCAGTCCAGTGATTGTGTTCAGAATTTTTTTTTTGTTGCGTTGAATGCCTGCCCCTATGTACGGGCTTGAGCAGGGCCGGTGCAAGGTAAATTGGCGCCCTAGGCGAAAAACCTTAATCCCCCCCCCCCTCCGGCCGGACACAACAAAACAAATTTTCCTTGCCTTAAAATACATCACGTAAGCCTAAGATTTTGTCAACAATCAAATGTAAGCAGGCTTGTGTTTTTTTTTTTACTTTTTTACTTATTACAAATCATAAACAGGTCACCGCGGACTTTAAATAATTACTTATATCAATATAAACATTCCAAACTCTCACAAAAATCAATTTTCATCTAGTTTCAATAACCGTTAAACATATTATATCAGCTGTTGTGTGTCGTGCTGCGCCGCCCCCAGCTACTTGGCGCCCTGGGCGGTTGCCTAGTTCGCCTACATGGACGCGCCGGCCCTGGGCTTGAGACTTAGGAATATTCTGGATTTATTTCACAAGTTAAACTCCAAAATATGATTGTATGTTATGGTGACATATTCCTGTGGGTCTAAGTTTTTTTTTGACACGCTTCAAGGGAGTTTAAACCATGAACAAACAACAAGACTATAATTAGAGCCACGTATTTATCTCGAAATTTTTTTAGACCAGTTGTTTTGTGTTAAAACTTAGTTAGCATTGTCTGTGCTTCTAAGTTGGCTGGGTTTATATCAGGTACGTAACTTCTGTCAGAACACTATACAAAGCCGTATAGTGCGGAAGCAAATGCATCATGACTGGCCTGGCCAAATAGGGCAATGGTTTTCTTGCAGACGGCCGCTAATCACAAGGGAACAATAGCTGCCGCGGGCCTGCCTTATTGTTAGGGGCTGAAATAATTCAAGACTTCTATGGCAAACTGTGTCAGCAAAACCGGACTCTCTTTGTAAAAATTCCAGTAGTCGGTTTTATTATCATTTCCTATTTTATTTTATTTTTTGTATGCTGAATACGAATGTAGAGTTATCCAACAGAATTTGCCTGTGTTTTTTTTAAGATATTCGCAAAAAAAACAGTAAAATTTTCGAAGTTTATTTGGCTTTTCGCTTATAATTTCAACAGTTTCGGACAACTTAGTTTTCATTTTTTTTAAAGAAGACTAAATGTGTTACAATTTTAGCTCAAATGCAGCTCTGTAAGTCCCATATTTTTCGTGATGCAGCACTTCAAAAAGTTGTCATTTTTTCCAAAAAGCGAAATTTAAAATTATTTACCTTTAATTCTAGCACAAAACGATGCCTGTAGACACAATGGTAGACTCATAATTGGTAAAAAAAAAAAAAAAACTAAAAATTAAATTAAAAATTTGATTTTTGGATGATTTGATAAAATCCCTTTCCATAACTTTAACAAATATTTAAAAATGTAGACCTTCATTTTGTACAGTTTCCTAGGCCTATTATAGTCATATTATATAAATATACATTATAAGATAAATCATATTATATTTTAGTAAATTATAAGAAGCATTTAAGTTATTAAGGTATTCATTATAATTATGTATTATTACATTCCTGTAAGGAGTGACTAAATTAAGGAAAAAATGCGTGGGTCGAACCCTTGAAGTGTCCTTAAACTCATTCTCTTGTGGACAAGCCTGGTTTTCGTCCTTGAGGAAGTAGAGCCTTTTGAACTTATTCAAGACACAAGATTCGTCTGTACATACATCTTAATGTAAGTCATATTCAGAGCTAAATTATAAATATTTTTAATAATTCTGACTTGTGAACCAACTGTAATTTTACTTTCTAAAGTGATTTTTTTGACCCTTACAACTTTTAAAGTAAAGAAAACAAATTCACTAAAGTTTTTATGCAAGGGTGCGAATCCACAAAAAAATGTCACACCAATAAATTGGAGTCCTTGATTATTTTAATCGCGCTCGTCTAAAGATCGTTGTATTACGTACATGCCTGCTATATGTATTTAAAATTATTAAATAGGAAGCATAGCTATTAAATAATGAGTATTACCTCAAATGTTAAAGTATCGGTAGACCTCGGCAAACATTATTGTTTAAATATTAACATTTATTTTATGTAATTTATTTGTGTTTGAATGAAACAGTTAATTATTTAAAGGCACTAGTTAATTGTACATTCATATTTACATATTTTCGGTATTAATAGCTATAATTTTAAAATAATCCAGTTTGTGTGCATTGATTTAGATGGTCATTTAGGCTATGTGACCAAATATTGCGATTTTAGGAGCCAAATGTGTTAATGTATTGTGAAACAAGTAGGTTAACCTAGCAGTCTTATATTACGATCATCAACTACACCCCCTCATATATATATATATATATATATATATATATATATATATATATAACATCAGCATTTTTTAACCCATAGGAAATGCGAAAACCCCAACCTCAGTCTTCCGTTGCTGTCCTTCAAACAACATTACATAGAGATTGATGTCTTGAAAAATATTCCCACTGGCGATAAATTTATAGCTTCCTTGCACAATGGAGTGCCTCTAGACGAGGTGCCGTACAAATGCTATTAGTCTGCAGCCTATAAATCCACTTAAAATGTGGCTACTCTACTCCCAACCAGAGCTGCAGCACAACCAACATTTTCAGCGCGTTTATGTGCAAGTGCAGCTCTGGATGAGCCAGCCAGTTTCATGGGGAGAGCCTGACATGTTTGGGCGGAGGCGTACAAGCAACGGTCCACTACTTCCAACCAGCCTCCTTCACCTGGCAAGCTCCTTCAACTGGTTGCATGCAGGTGCAAAAAAAGGTGCGCAATTGCAATGTGCAGGTGCAAGAAGGCTGAGCTTTACTGCTCTTACGTGTGTGAGTCATGCGACGCATCCTGCAGCAATGTGCTTTGCTATAATCTTGAAGAGGAAGAAGATCTAGATGACAAACATCATCCACCAAACATCATCCATCCACTTGTTCACAGTACACTTAATAAACTGTGTACCGGTTGCACCTGCAATCAACCCTTCAAATTCAATCATCTCACACTGTTTCGATATTTATTTCTTACAGATGTTCCAGAGGTAGAGACGCAGAAAGGGCCTTCTGGAATTCGGGGTCCTTCTGTGTACCCAAGAACGGCCGAAAAAGACCTTCTTAACCCAATTTTTTTGATTTGTAACATCTTAGCTCTCAGTGACGGCAAAAATTAGGAGTAATTTCAGGAACGGAAGTCACATTGAACGGAAATGTGTAACCACAGAGCTGCCGTATGTGGTGAATGTGGTAAATGTAAACTTTATATTATTAACAGTTTAATGAATTTCAACAAGATGGACAGTACTCTAATAAAATTCTTTATCGAAATCAGGTCCCAAGTTGGAGTTAAGTATTTTTTTAAAAATATTTCTCTTTCTGTCGGAGCCATTCCGTTATATAGTTTAACATTTCGGTCTGCTAATCAAATAATTCAATTGACAACGTAGCTGCTCCGGCAGCGAATCGTAGCGGCGGATGAGGAAACTATGGGTGTTTCGCGTCCAGAAATGAAGATGAAAATATAATAGGCATATGTATATATATATATATATATCACGTTCGGCACTATTTTAAAGAATTTTACATTCAACTTCTTGTCCAAATTGAGTATTATTTGTGTATTTTCTCGGTACCGAGGTTATATGATACATATCTCCGGCCAGTAATAAAGACTCGCTCACATTTTTGTATAAAATTATTTAAATAATCATTAATGTTTTCACAATAATTATAATATTACATAGGAAACACAAATATAATTATTTAGTAAAGAATCGTGAAGTTTTTAAGTCATGGGAAGGGTTTAGATCAAAACATCCCAAAATCTAGTTTTCTAATTTTTTAAATATTTTTTAAATTATGACTCAACTATTCGATCTGCAGGCATCGTTTGGTTGTAGGATTAAAGTTAAATAGGTTTAGGCGAACTGAAATTTCGCTTCTGACTATTTTCCTTGTAGGACGAGTAGCTATGTTCCTCAATATTTGGCTCAAAATTTGACTCAAAACTTAAAACTTCACTTTTTGGAAAAAAAAAATGGCCAAATTTTGAACTCGAGAACTATGGGATGTAACGAGCTGCAGTTGAGCTAAAATTGTGGCACATTTAGTCTTTTTTAAAAACGGTACGAGTGAGATTTTCGCTACTACATAAACTGTTGAAATTAAGCGAAAAACCAAAAACGTCCTAATATTTCTCTGTTTCTTGCAAATATTTCAAAACACACCAAGAAATTTTGTTGGAGAGCTCCAAATGAGGAATAAGCACCCCAAAAAACATAAGGAGTGTTAATAAAACCGACTACTGAATTTTTCGCAACGTGAAACTACCATTTGCCTGTATTAGATACCTATACTCAGCGATTCTCTGTATATTCGGGAAAATTACCTGCTCATCGGTTCTTGACTCGTGACACATGTTAACTGGTATTCTTGTGATTCGATATTTATTTCGTTTGGGGGGTAATTTATTGGCTCAGAGTCCTTCAAATCAACTGTGCTCCAATCGGGCCGGTATCAACTGTCCGACTGTTGAACTGTTCGCCAGTGTTTCGAACGAAGATACGAGCGAATAGAGACAGAGGCAGCCCCCGCCCTACAACACGTAACTTTTCAGGTAAGCCAACAGAGACACTGTCACCCCCCCTCCCCTCCCCCAACATACTTCAACACGTTTTAAGGGGATCTAGGTTATGGGGCGGGAATTCAGCTTTTTAGCCAATGAAAATGACTTCACCAAGGACTCATGCCCTCTAGTATTCCTGGGAAGAAGCACCTAAGACAAGGGCTAAGAAAAACCCGGAAACATTAATTGTACAGTCTAACAGTTTATACCAATGTTAAACTGTTATACTGTTGAACTGATCGCCACAGTTTAGTGGTGGACCAGCGCACCACCTATAGGCGAGAACATAACTAAACACTTGAATCGGATTCTACTGACCTACACTAACGAACTTTACATTCAAGTATTCTCGCTAGATAGCAGCAACTGTGTCCAGGCATCGTATTTGTTTTTCTGGTGTAGATAAAATCTTTCGAACGGTCAGGCGGACTGGTTTTCACATACAAACAACCAGAAACATTAACTGCATTGAGAAAAAGGTGGTTTATTTACAGTTGCTGCAACAAACATTCAGATGCTGATAGTTGAAAATTGTAAGGAATAAAAAATGGGTGCGTGTGTTTATGTACTTGAGTTAGAAGTTATACTTACTTGCTAATTAAAAATTTAACTTTAATTTTGCATTCAATTAATTAATATAAATAAAAAATTAAATGACTGAAGTGGTATTATAAATATTAATCGAAAAAAGTTAAATCAAATAAAAAAATAAATAAAAAAATTAAATACTTAGTGCTAGGGCCTAAATATAATATAAAGACCGGTAGAAAATTAATTAACTAATTTGTAAAATAATCGAGATAAATTTTAACTTATTATAAATACCAATAAATATTCTGAATGTTTATTCTATTTCCTTTATTTTTATTATTCAGTAAATAATAATGTAATACTTTTTAATGCATAATGCATGATATCATACGTAGGGAAACTAAACCTCATTATCATAAATACACTTGGGAAAAATTATAAACACAATTTCTTACACTAATGTAGCCTTTTTTCCTATCAATTGTTGCATTCGCTCTCATAATTTTTTTTCATAACGCGCCTAAAGAAGTACATCATAAACTTGTATGAAAACTAAAGTAAAATATTGCAGAAGGCATCCGCTTTTAGCCATTAAAATATTTTAATGAAAAAAAAACCATTGTATTTTGCATACAAAATATTACGTTTAAAATAAAGAATAGTCTTTTAAAATAGTACGAATTTATTTATTTATTTATTTATTTATTGCTTTATTTTAAGTAACGAAGTAAAGGCGTACCGCCTTGTCTTACACTTAACCACATACATCTTTACTAACTAGGTACACATACAAAGAGTTGTCATACATACATTTAAATAAAAACTGAATTAACATATAAATGCAAATATGAAAATAATAAAAAAAATTGCATATACGATACACATTAGCTACCTGAAGTATAACGTTTTGTAGGCATACTATAAAAAGGTTTATTAAAAATAAACAAATCATATCAATATTTTGCTATCCATATTGCGAAGTCATAATATTAATACATATTTGCTTATATAAAAGCCCGTTAAAATAAACAATAAATAAAAGAAGAAAAACATTATTCACGTCTATCGTTAGTGGCATGTTACGTCCAAGGGATTGAATTATTTGTGGCGAGATCTTCTTCATCAGTAACAGGCGTTTTGTGGCATACATGCTTGATAACAAACTATAGGTCAATGGCTGGAAAAAACAATTTAGGATAAAATATTATGAAGAACACAGCTTTTATGTGAAACCACGACAATGTGGTTAAAACAACTGACGCCGCTCTGCATTCCAACACGCATTTTAGGTTGATTTCGAAGAAACACTACCTATTTTAGCTGTACCTATGGTGCGAATTCCGGAAAATTTTGATATAGTTTTTCGTTTCATAGTCCATAGACCCCAAAACCATCGTCCACTCAAACGTTCAAATAAATATACATTTATGTATCACATTTTTATTGACTCTATAACTGCTGTAATTTTAAACATGTCACTTTCAAACTTATATATATATATATATATATATATATATATATATAAACATAAAAATTAAGTAATAGAGAATTTCGGTCTATTTCGTTAATGATAAATCCGCCCAAAGGGGTAGAAATCCGATATAATTAATTATATGATGAATGTCGCATCCGTCTACGTATTTTAACTCTTAGTACAAATACCAAAAATGTTTTCCTAAATTCATTTTTGATACGACCAACCATAAATGCAAGAGTTAGGAAAAAAGGGTAGGAGGAAACAAAAATTCATAACTTATTTATTATGCACACCATCGAATCCGTTTAGGTAGTTTTAAATTCTTATAATTTTTATCTAAAACTTTTATCTAAAATAATTTTTAATAAGATTAATTGTTTAAGAAATACAACAAGAGTTAAAACTATATATATACAAGTTCATTACTAGTCACACCATCTAATCTGTTCTATTTGTTTTTAAAACTTATAATTTTTATCCAAAACGTTTGTATAAAACAAGACAAATCATTGCTGCAAGGGGTAAAAACAACAAGGATTGAAGGGCAAAAATATTCATAGCTCCCTTAGTAGGCAAGCAATCTTATTCATTCGGATTTATTTTAAATCTTATAACTTGTATCTAAAACGTTCATCTGAAACCATTTTTATAAGACAAAACATTACTGCAAGGTGTAAAAAAATGATAATAGGAATAATATAACGAAATAAAATTTTCATATCATGTGTACACTATCGTATCCATACTTATTTATTTTAAACTTTTAAAATATAATCTAAAATATTAGTCTAAAGTAAACTTTTATGTACCTAACCATAACTTCTAGGCGCTGATATAACATGGGTTGAAACACATACAAAAAATCATAAATTTTTCAGTAGGTATTTTTTTTAAATCCGTTATTAATAACCTATTTCCGTAAAATCAGGGATTGAAATTTAAAAAAAAAATTTACAATCAAATTTAAAATATATGAATACTATGTTAAACTTGGTTCAATACTAATTTTTCATATGACCAAAATAAAGTGTAAGGGATGAAAAATTGTGCCTGATGGACAAAAAAAATCGTAACCAAATTAGAAGGCATATTATGACATTTTGTCGTGACAACGTCTAATAAATCGATGAACGCCGGCTGCACCCACGAAAATATGTCCCGTTACGCTCATTGTACGCTTGCGCCGCATCTATCTCTCTTCCACTCGATTTGAACAACCATCGATATGACTTTTTCGAGGCACATTAAACTTGAAACACTCCCATTCGTTTCCTATTTTTCCTATCATCGTCCTATCCTTAACAGAATAACACAGATTGGAAGAAGTTCAATAGCAAACATGTATAAAAGTTATAGTTAAAATAATCTCTTCGTTAGAGTAATAAACCTATTTGAATTAATGAATGCAAATAAAAGTAAATTTATTATTCAAATTGTAGATTTCATTTCACTTCTTCTTCGTATCCATACAAAATGGTGATAATTCAATAAAAATGATTCAATTTTATTCATAAAAGTATGCAATCATTTCATCAATGTATTGATATGACGTTGTTACGTCAAACTATCGTCCGTAAACCGACTTTACAGACAATTTTATTATTTTATAAATCTTTTTTAATAATTACTAAAAATGTAAAAAATTCTTATGCTAAAAATAATATCATAAATCCCAAAAATATTTTAAGCTATAAACTAACGAAGAAATTAGCACCCTAATGGGAAATGAAAATATATTTAAACCAAATTCTAGTCGCCTCCATGAAAATACGAACAATGGAAAACGACCTGAAGCTGACAAGGACGAAGACTGTGATGAAATATCTGGAGCAGACATGATTGAAGACTATGATGACACATCTGAGGCTGACACGATCGAAGACTGTGATTATATACCTGAAGCTCGCAAGATCAAAGACTGTGATGAAGCGATGAAGCCAAAACTTTGGAAACGACGTGTTAAAATAAATTATTCTGAACAAGCTTGTAATGATCACTGGGTTGATGACGTAAGTAACCTCGAGGCTAGTGTTGAAACGGTACACTCCAGAGATCTTAATAATATTTATTATAACAATGCAAGGAAGATGATATTAGCAGAAGAGATTGATTAAGCATCATGGGAAGATCCTTACATATTGGTCGACAGTTAAGACTTCTAAATGCTTTGCCTTGTGCAGGAAACTATTAGCACATCAAAGAAATATTCTTCATACTCAAAGAACCGAGGGAAGCTGGCTACATACAATAAAAATACTTGTATTACTTGTATGAGTATAAAATTGAAAAAAATAAATAAATTATATTTAGAATTTCAAAAGTGATTGTTTCATTTCTCGAAATCTGATTTCGATCTAATGTCGAGTTTTTAAATAAATTAAAGGCAAACTGTTTATGTCAGTTCTAACTTGTGCTGAAAGCATTATGTTTTGGATTAACCGTTCGTATTTTATGTAGCCTTCGTCTTCAAATACTTTGTTTTAAGCAGATACAGTATCACAGAATCAATAAAAAAAATTCCTTAAGTATAAAAATCGGAATTTTCAAGGGTTTTGGAAAACCCTAATTTTTTTTATTGATTTATGTATGTTATACTAAATAAAAGTATTTGAAAATGAAGGCTACGTAACGAAAATTTAACCCAAAACTGTATATACCATTCCATAGTGTATATAAATGTTCCTCCAGCGTCTAGAGTCGAAGTGAGGAGTGAGTGTTACTCCACCATCTTGGATTGTGACGTCAAGTTGGCCATCTTGGATGACCTTGACCTTGAACATTGACCTTCACCAAGAACTTTGACCTTGATTTTATACCTTAGTCGCCATCTTGAATTTCGTCATCTTGAAATAAAAATGTCCCACTCCCGAATGTTGCACTTTTTGTTACGGCCGCTATCTTGGATTCTGGAACGTTGCAATTTCCATTACGGACGACAAATTGTTATCGTCTGCTAGTGGCCGCAACTTGGATTATATCACGGCCGCCATCTTAGTTTTTTCTGTTCGAGTCTGTCATCTTGGACTCCGTCATCTTTGTTTTTGGTGATTGTTCCTAGAGAGCGCCAGTATCGCTCTGCCTCATGCACATAAGGTCGATGTTTTATTACCTGTCAATGTTATTGATGTCCTTTTATACATATTAAATTAATTTTTTTTGCCAAATACATAGGAAACGCGCTGATTCGAACCATGATAGCTCGGACCTCTGGAATGTAAAACATACGACTTTGAACGCACAGCCATCGAGACATTTACTAGACCGAGAATTAAATAAGTTATATAAAATTAATAACATTCATTCTGACTTGTATTTTTTTTATTTGAAGGAGT
Organism: Bacillus rossius redtenbacheri; assembly: GCF_032445375.1. Taxonomy (NCBI): domain Eukaryota; kingdom Metazoa; phylum Arthropoda; class Insecta; order Phasmatodea; family Bacillidae; genus Bacillus; species Bacillus rossius. The sequence continues at coordinate 7,679,094 of NC_086344.1, read as the reverse complement.
AATAGCATCACACACTAGAGGGTGTTGCCTCCATTTTTATTTTCAGGTCTACTTGCTACCAGGAGCGCTAGTTAACAAACATCACCTGCATGAGGGCGCTGCCAAAATTTAGTTTTCAGTAATCGATACAAGGAGCGCTAGTGTCACATAGTAAACGCGACATTTGCTAGAGTTTGCGGCCACCATATTTGTTTAATTCTTACCCACAAGAATTCAGGAATCATTTTTAACTGTGGTTACCGCAATCTTGAAATTTGGACGCCATTTTGAAATTCTCTAATTTTTAATCTAGTACTTCGGGAAAAATATCAAAAATCATCAAAAAATTCCTTGTTATATTAATTGATTCTATCGCTATCCGTTCCTGGATCGATTAACGACTCATTCAAAAACGTTTATTTTACGTAAAAATCAATTATGTATTAAATAATTTTTAAAATCTTACAAGAAGCTTAAATTCCTCATCTAGCGGAATACAGTAAGCCGATATATATAATCATCTTTAAAATTCTTATTAATTGAATTATGAATTCGGAAAATATTCTAAAATCCGCCAAAAAAGTTTTAAAATGATGCTTGATTCAATAAACATCCGTCCTTGGTTTCATTCTCGACCAGTGATAAGAGTAACTAAAGCTTAAAATAAATTAAATTCTGTTTCTATTACATTTCGTAGAGTATAATAAAAGTTCTCTCTACGATAAACGACTCTATACATGATACCTCTCCGACGAAATAAATCTGTTGTCGCTGTGTCTACCAATAAAGTCCAATTTTACGATACTTGGGATACCTTCCAACCAGGTATTGTACAATGTTAGCTGTATAGGCCAGGCGTCTCCGAACCAAGAGATATTTTTCAACGATACTCGGCGAACATTTTAAACAGGCCATATTCGATGTGAGAAGTTTAGACCCGACATCTCCGAAACACAAGGTCAATAATGGTTTGACTATAATCTTGCCGATGTACATTCAAAAAAAAAGAAACACATTTTAAAAAGGAAGCACAATCGAAAGCACAATATAAAATTGATGGAAAAACGGAAGAATAATCGGAAAGACAATCAACGAAAAGGAAGCACAAATGAAAGCACAATCGACAAAAGAAAAGGACACTAATGACACACAGTGGAAACGTGATGAACACGCAACGAACACAAAATACACACACAGGACACACAACGGACACACAGTACACACAGGACACGAAATGGACACGCAATACACACACGTGACACTTAATTGGACACGTAATACACATACTGGACACTGGACTGAAAGCACCATCATCTGGACATCACACAAATACACGCGGCTGTTTGTATGCGTGAGTCAAACAACAATGAATTTTTTAAGTTTTTTTAACATTAAATTGCAGTTACCTTAAAACCCTTGAAGTAAAAATACATAAAAATAAAGTTTCACAAATGTATTAAAACAATACAGAAAAGTAGATTATGTTTAGAGATTAAGCATTTAGGTAAGTAAGCAGAGTCTTTAACGCTACACGGACAGCCTCGTCGACTCTGGGTGCTGTCACATCGATTTCGGTTGCAACTGGTTCACTGGTCTCGGGCTCAGGAACACAGGTATTCCACTGGTCATCTTCTTCGGCGACGACTGCTTCGGTGTGACATGGACTTCGATATCTGTGACCACGGCTGTGACTTGGCTTTGCCTCGGTGCTTGTTGGGACCGAATCACTGACTGAACTGCGACGAGACAATCGTCCTTTGGGTCCTCTGCGCAGATACATCGCAGGTCGCAAAAATGTTGCAACACGTCCAATTTTGGTGTTCCACGCACAGACGAAGCGACTATTTTTTCGATGCTGGCTGGAAAGATCGTGTGAGGTCTCATTTGATGGACGGCACAGTTTCCAGGTTCGCAGCAATCTGGCAGCTGCTGAGTCGGTTCGTAGTACACAGGAAAGTGAGAAAATCGCCAATGCTGAGCGTCTCCATCACAGGTTTTCGTAAATGTTCGCAGATATCCGGCATCCCAGTAGCTGTAATCGACTCTGTTGAAGCTAGGTCTTAAGCTTCCGTACACGTTGGCAGGATGAAACGAGGGCATCCTCTTGCAATTTGGACGGCGATAATTGTTGTACACTTTTTATATATGCAGGCTGTAATCACACTGCGAGTACCATTTCCGCTTTAGCTGTGAGTTTGTACAAGCACTTACCCGTTCAAACTTGTCGTGTGACTGCCTGCCATACAATGCACTAAGCTTGCGCAGGGAAGGACAGCCATAGTCGATCTGCAGGTATACAACTTTGGTGGCTCCTTCGCAAAATTTTCTCAGCCATTTCTTCTGCTCAGGCCCGGCAATATAAATGATGCCACGCGGATTCTGCAGTAACAAATAATCAAGAGAGTTTTTTGTGGATTTCAAATAAATTACTACCTATTTTAATCATTACCACGGTGTGACTTTCGGAAAATTTTTACTTAGTTTTTCGTTTCATGGTCCATAGACCACAGAAACATCGTCAACTCGAAAGTTTATTTATATCACTTTTTTATGGACACGATAACTGCCGCAATTTTTCACAAATCACTTCCAAACTGATACATAAAATCTAATTGTGGAGAATCTCGGTCGAGTTCGTTAATGGGCAATATCCGACCAAAGGGGAAGATATCAGGAATGTTTTTTTGAAAAACGGATATATTGCTGTAACTCCCATAAAATAGAAATTATAACATCCGTTTGAACACATTATAACTCGTAGGAGTAATACCAAAATATTTTGTCTGAATTAGTTTTTGATACGACCAACCATAACTGCAAGGGGTTGAAAAAAGATGGGCTAGAAGACAAAAAAATCATAACTCCTTTCATAAGAAAAATTTCGAATTTGTACAAATTTTAAAATAATCTTATAATTTAATCCACAACTTTTGCTAAAACAATTTTTGTTTACACGAACTATAGGTAGGTACCTGAAAGGGGTTGAAAAAATAAGGAGTGAAATTTAAAAATATAATTTTCCCTAGAAAGTACACTATCAATTCCGTTAAAAAATGGCTGTAAATTTTGTAAATTTATGTAAAACTTTTGTCGGGAACAATTTTTATTAGACGAACTATTTACAAGGGGTTGAAAATATAAGAGTTAAAATTGAAATCAACATCATAACTCTCTTTGTAGGTACATTATCAAATCAGTTCGAATTAATTTTAAAGCGTATTAATATTATCCAAAACCTTCTGCTGAAATAATTTTCCATGCGACCAAATAGGCCTTTAACTGAAAGGGGTGAAAAAAACAAGGGTTGAAAGTAAAAAAAAATATAACTCTCTTTGTAATGACACTATCTAGTACTACGTTCAAATTGTTTGTAATTCTTAAAATTTTTATCTAAAACTTTTATCTGAAAATTTATTTCAATTATATGAGCTATTGCTGCATGAAGTTGAAAAAAACAAGGGTAGAATTAAAAAAAAAATCATAATATCTGTGCCATTTACACTATCAAATTCGTTCCAAAGTATTGTATAACCTACAACCTACAACCTTTGACTGAAATATTTTTTACGCGACGTACCACGACTGCAAGGGGTGAAATAAACCGGAGTTGAATAACAAAAAATCCGTAACTCCCTTAATAAGGACACAATCTAATCCTTTCAAATTGTTTGCAAATATTATAATTTTTATCTAAAAATTTGGTCTGAAACAATTTTTGATAATAAAAACCATTATTGCAAGGGGTTGAAAAGCCTGGGGTTGGAATGAGAAAATAAATAAAACTTCCCTACTCAGTACGCTATCGAATTCATTCTTATTTTTGTCATACTATCTAAATATTGACTAAAACTATTCTAAAAAGAATTTTTGTTTACCCAACCATTACATGCAAGAGGTAAAAATATCAAAGTTTAAAAGTAAAGCAATTATAATATTTTTTAAACTGATAATAATCTCATATCCTTTATAATTGATTGTATGAATCATAAACTTCATCTTAAACTTTGGTATAACAGTTTTTGATGAAAACAAATTATTACTGTAAAAATATGGGTTGAATATTAAAAAAAAATTCAAAACGTTATTAGTAGAGACTTATTGTTACGATTTTATGTGAGGGAAATCTGGCTTCGTAAGAGATAGCCCATTTACGTTTTATTATAGTTTTATTAATTACTAATATTTAGATAAAAAAATAATTGTACTTATAAATTTCCGATCACAAATCACTGGCACTTAAAAATGTTTATCCACAAGTCACTTAATGTCTGTTCAGTTCCACAGTTCGCACTCCACACTGTAGCTAGGCTCAACAATGGTTCGCCCCTTACCACGCGCCCGTCCACACACAGAGCCTCGCGCCACTCAGTCGCCGAACTCTCCCGATTCATTCTAACTCCGCGTCGCTCCACTCTCAGGGCGGTTGGGTCACTCACCCTCTTCGCCGATGTCGCCCTTACCCTCGCTCGGAATCCACTCGGAACTCCTGCACAGGCTGGCGTCGCTACTTAAGTACTCGAGGCGCCCTTCTCGAACCGACGAGAGCGGCCGTTACGAGTCGCGTAATCCTGAGCCTACCCGACGCCCGAAACATCAAGAAAGGCGGTTTTTATTGTCGCCACTCCGCGCGACGGCCCGCAGAATTCCCGAGGCCGCTCAGCGATAGGTAGCAGCGCCGAGTAAGGGCCTTGCTTTCAGAATAATATTAGAAAATAAATTTCGTGTGAACAAAAAAGTAAACGTGAAATTAGTAATTTTGTATAAGTACTTATTTTGTGACACACGAATTTACTGCAGTTTACTTTAGGATTCTGTCGTTGTTTCGTGAGTTCTGATCAGTACATGTATGCATATGTTTGTAGGAACTGCCTATGTAACATGTTTAAATAGGCCTATCCAACTTTGATATGTAACATCTTAGCTCTCGGTATGCAGCATTTGGAAGGAGTATTTTCATGAATGTCACGAAAGTCAAGGTACAGAAATATGTACCGACGGTTCTGCCATCTGCAGCGGATAGCGCGAACCCAAATTCATATAGACAAAATGAATTTAGTATTTTTTTCTTAAGTCATTTTCGTTTTTATCGTAGCCGTTTCAATATAAAATTTGATATTTTTCGTTCTGCAGATAGAGTGAATCCATAGTCGACGGAGCTGCTCCGGCAACAAATTCTAGCGGCGGGTGCGGTAACTACTTTTGATTCTCGTCGAGAAATAGAGTTTTAAAATAAAATTTTGGTATATTTATCACGCTCGGCATTGTTATTAATTTCGTGTCCGAGTTTCTAATTATAAGTGTATTTGCAACATGAGAACACATTAATTTGCTCTTTGCCGAGGTTAGATGTTACACATCACTAGAGACCGGAATAATTCGCGGATTCCTTTCGAGACAGGCTGGAATCCAAACTCGTTTAGCTTAATGCTGCGTCAGTGATTGGACCGCAATTTACCTGAAGGACTCTGAGCCAAAGGCAAACACTCAACAAAAGAAGTATCAAATCATAAGAATCGCAGTAAACAGGTGTCCTGAGTCGGTAGCCAATTACCAGGTGATAGTTGCCAGAGTACATAGAGAATCGTGGAGTCTATCCTAGTGGTCATTGAAACAGCGAATTTTTCCAGTCCCTACACATCACGGGCGAGTACCTACTGAAAGAATCGTTATATGTTTATTTTATTTTTTATTAAATTCGCCAATATCAGTAAAAAAATAGAGTTATAATAATTTTACGATTCTTTCAGTTACCATATTCTTAAAAGTTCTCTGAAAAATAACCTACAAAACGCTTTTCTAAATGACAACGATTCTTTAGCGGGAAGTATGTGAGCAATACAGAGATTCGTTTACTTAGAATACTTTCATGCTTCACTTCGTTTCGGACAGACCTCGTAACGTCACTTTTGGGAACCAGCACGGATAAGTATATATATACCTACTTCAGTTGAATTCGGACACGGCCTTTGCAGACCGCTGTTTGTAGAAGTGTGTGCAGCGTTATTGAAAGTTAGGTTGCACAGGCGTTATGAGGGTTGTATCCATACGGCGTCTCTGCGAAGACTAATGTATTTATGATGTTTCGACATATGTCGGTGAGCGGTGGCTTGTCGGTAGCGCGATTTCGGGAATGGACCTCGGACATCACGAACAGGTAAAGCCACTCGACGCACCCAGTCCATAACGCGCTTTCAGGAATGCTCTGCGGTGTCGGTAAAGATGCCGAGAAGGAGTAATCGTGTTTTATCATTAAGCGAGCACTTTTATTCCATAATGACGCACTTTGGGATCTAAGAAGAGAGATAAAAAAAGGAACCTCTTCAACGAAGCGGTTAGGTAAAGGATGGTGAGTAGGTCCAACCTAGCTAAAGCAAACAGAGCGAGTTCTGTGTGAACAGAATTTTTTTATTTGCTTAAGCAAAGAAAGTTATATCTTGGAATCTAGGTCCCGAATAATTTACATTAGACACTACGTGTAAGTGTTACCGATTCCTTTCCCAAATCAAGTTTTTTTTTTTTTAAATCTAGATTTGTTAAAAATTAGTGATGTGTAAACGGTCAACGGTATCAGTTATTGGGCATGAAGGTCTGTTTTCAATTATTCACTAATTACAACTACGGCGAGCGACTAAAAAGTCATCTCATCCATTGAAATTATGGCACAATTTTAACCCTGACATTTTAATTGTTATTTTTCTTTTTTAATTTAAACGATAAGAATATTTTGTCGCAGTTGCAGATGTAAATTTATAGCTATAATCTAATCTAAGCACGTTATTTATTTGCTAAATTACGAAGAAATTTCTACTGACTGAATAAATGACACATTATATATAATTTAGCGTGAAGATGCTAAAGCCTTTTATAAAAATAATGCCTATCTTATTAAAATTCACTCGACAGTTAATACTAAAAAGCTTATGCACACGTGGGAAGTTATATTTTCATGGTATTGTTGTGTCCGGAAATCCAGGGACACATGTAGAAATGGTTATTTTATTGGAATTATTTGTAACTGTTTTCATTATATAGCGAGCTTCACTAAGCGGAAAAGGTAAGTTGCCAGACAGTGTCTATATGACCCGTGTTCACGGCAGTCTTCCAGCCCGTCTTCCGCTGGCGGCGTGCGAAGGGTTGTGGGGTTTATTTGTCCAGGAGTAGAGGCGTTGACGGGGCCCCCAGCCCCCCCCCCCCCCCCCCTGCGGCGCTAAAAGCCAGCCTCCGCCGGCGAAGTGACGCGCCCGTGACGCGACGTGAAGCGACGGCCGCCACTTCCCCGAACTGACGCCTCTCTCAACTCCCCCCACTCCCTTTTCCCTTAGTCGTCATCACCCCCTCCACAAACCTTCGCGATCCGCACACCGCCGCCGTGTTTACACGATCCCTCTCCCGGCCATCACTCGCGGCGTCTTTCTGTGACAGTCACTTCCGTCATCGCGCTTCCGTTGCGGAGTAAGCTTCACCGGAAAAAAGATAAAATAAGGAAAAAATATAACAATTTTTTTTAAATCTTAAATGTTAGAAATGGCCTGTTGGTAAAGACTCGCTAATATTGCGTTACTATTCAAATACATCCTAGAACATATTAAGGTGAAACTGATAACCGCATTCTGGAAAGTCAGGGAAGTTTAGATTAGTCAAAGAAAGTCAGAAAAATTTACTTTAAAATATGGAAAAGTCGTGAAAATTTGAGAATGAATTGACTTGCTCCGCTTTGGCAAAACAATGTTTTTTTTCTTCCCAGATGGTGCCTTAGTGCATAGACAAGCGCTGTAAAATGGCACATGTAAGTGACCTGTAGTTCAATTATGGGTGTGAAGGAGGCCGAACAATATTTATTATTATTTATTTCTTAAAATTGCCAAATATATAAATTATTAAACAAAAATCGTCAGGGAAATTAGTAAATTTGGTGATGGAAAATCACGGAAAATCCAGAAAAAAATGTTTTTACAGATCTGCGTGGGAACGCTGATATACATTTGACTGATATCATTGGCTTAAGGTTAGTTTTAAAAATCTGAAGTAAAAAAAAATGTGAGCGAGTCTTTCAGTACTCGCCATAGCAAATTCATTTGTTCTCAGTTGCAAATACACTTATAATACGACACTTAGATGTGTAGAATTCGTAGAATTCTTACACAATTATATTCTTATATATTATTTTCTTATTGTAATGCCGGATGTAATAAATATACACAAAATGTGTTATAACGCGAATCACACGTAGTTTTCGCACCAGCCGCTAGAATTCGTTGCTGTAGCGGCTACGTCGACTATTGAATAATTCGTTTTGCAGAGCGCAAGTTTCAGCTATATAATAAAACGGCTCCGATAAAAGCGGAAAAGTCTTTTAAAAAATACTAAACTCCGGCTCTGGATCTGATTTTCGACAAGAAATCTGATTAAAATACTGCCTGTTTTGTTAAGATTTATTAAAAAGTTAAAACAAAGAATTTTCCTTTGGCTTTGTGAACTTAATTTCGCGCCATCCGCCAAAGATGGTAGCACCACGGTTACACATTTTTGTTCCATGCCACTTCCGTTCCATGCACGCTTATTATTCCTACCATATGCCGGTTACCGATAGCTAAGATGTTACACATCAATAATCCAATTTAAAAAATTCAACAAAATTATGTCTATTTTAATGAACCAAATCGCATTCAATCATTACAGCATGTAAAACGCGGCAGCAGCCAATTAACAAAAAAATAACTTGCTTCTGTGGGTGGAGAGTCATGTGGAATTTGTAGGTCACTAATAATTGTGAGCGTTATACAAACCATTTTTATTTCATAAAAAGTAATTTAATTTTTAACCTACAAGTGGGAAGCAAACAACTGCATAATTTCCAACACATTGTCTTGCATAAAATAAAACTATAGCGTCCAAAAAATATATGATCCTATATTTAAAAAAATGGAAATTTGTAGATAACTACAATAATTATTATTATAAGGAAAATGCACAAGTAATGTGTTAAAACATCAGGTAAATAAAGGATAATTTTTAACAGTAGTTTTTTTAAGCAAACGTCACTGATTCGCAGTAAATTTCGCAGTTTAGTACAAAGTAAGTTTTTTTTATCACGTTGTTGAATTTAGTTTTGTTATTGCAACAGAATAAATAAGTAGAGTTTAGCAAATACATTTTTGTTAGTCTTGACAAAAATTTTTGGTTACTACGCTGTCAGAAATTTCTGTGAGCTTACGGTCTTTTCAACGAAGAATTCAATTCAAATAATTGAGAGATTACGTATTCCATGATGTTTTCTGTTTTGAACACTGAAAAACGTATTTTACCCATGTACAGAAAAAAAAAGTGTTTGAGAGTCTGCTTGACACTCCAACGAAAATTGTTATTACAAGTTTAACTTCGAAATAAATCAATTTGTAGCCTGTGAACATATTAATGTTTTTTTGTAAATTTACGACTGTCCTTGGATACTTGTAAGAAGTGATCATAGTAAATTGAAAGTGGAAATAATAAACAGTTTAATAAAGAGTGTTCTGTCAGGGAGATCTTTATAAAAATTTTTGTGTGGTTTGCAGGTTCTATTTTAATATGTGTTTAAGTGCAAGCTGGTTAGAAGCGGACACACACGACGAACGAGATGGAAGGAAAATTGTGGAGTCAATCGGCTATACATAATGTTCACAAGCAAAAAAAAAAAAAAAAAAAAACTGAAGGACTGGTCAAGAAAGTTCTGAAAGGACAATTAATGACATTGAAAGTGTCGAAACTTTGATTTCCAGCATTGCTAACATGAATTTTGTTTTTTGACGCTTGACTTCAGTTTTAAGTCGCACATTAAACATAAATGGTTTGGATTCTTTCCTAAATTATTTGGAAATTAGTTTATTTTATGGTCAATACAAAAAAATAATAAACGAAGATTCTGGGATAACAAGTAGAGACGGGGATATTCACGAATTCATATAGTTTCTTTACTGCTTCTGCTATTGGCTCACTGTTCACCAGGATAACTCTGTGGGCATATAAAGAACCTAGAAGACACATAATTAACAATTCACAGTCTCACAAGTCAGCAACTAATAAATAGGTGATATTTTCCTGTTTCCTGAGTGTGTAGAGGACTGTAGAATCTATGCTATAGGTTATGAACCTGTGAATTTTTCCATTACCTAATAATAACAATAGTTTTGGTTCCGGGATATTTGGAGTTGATTTCATATGAATTTGGTGCCCCGAATTCAAATTTGGCATTAAGTTTTGACCTAGAAGGTCAAATTTATAATATATAACGTTTTATTGAAATGTACTTTTTACTTTTTTTATATTAAAGCCATGAATCAAATAAAAATATTAAACATGCAATTCTTATTATTAAATTACATAAAAATTATTATATTATTTAAATAGCATTATATTATACAAAACATATTATTATATACTTTTATTATACATTTAAATATATCACCAAGTCATCCATGGAACCAACTAGTCACTCAACAATTCGGAAGCTTCTTTTTCATGAACTTCTTCAATATATCTTAGAACAGTCCCTTCATCTTTCACCTTGCTAGTCTTTGATGTCTCTTAAATTTGCAGGAAAACGATCCAGGTTGCTGTGTAAATTGTGCAAATCGTTTACCAGTTCAACATGGTTTTCAGCTTTTCGTTGGCTCAGAAAATTTCCGACAACTGCAACAAATGAAGTCCAGTCTGGGCCGTTAAATAATCCTGTTTTAATTTTTTCTTTACTAACGTGAGGCATTTTGTCTCCTATAAATGCAAAGCATGATCTGTCCTTAAGGCCCAGTTTGATATGCAGTGGAGGAATTATGATATTCTTTCATTCAACTAAGGGTTCTTAATAACGTTCTTTTTTCTCCAACGATCATGTCTTCTCTCTTAGGCCACTATTGTCTAACCCAGTGGTGCGTTTTGTCTCTGCTATCCCAGAGGCACAAGAAACAAGGATATTTGCTGTGGCCACTGCTGTCCGAGGAGAAAATTTACCATTTTTAAGTCCACAAAAATCACCCATAGTGTTCACGATACCTTATCTTCTCCAAGACCAAATCTATGGTGTTATATGTTTCTTTCATTGTCGTTGCATTGTCGTTGAATAAGCAATTGGTATAGAAAAATATTTGTTTCCAAAGTGTAGAAGAAAACATTTAAAACTTCGATTATCTCAAAAAGTAGAGATTATAGAAAAAAACTCATTTCATATTTAGATTCAGAGCCCCAAATACTACTAAAATTAGTTCCAAAATACTAGGCACTAAATTTTTTTTTCTTGTTGACCTTTGTAATATATGATGACGATGAGTTATCGTAAAAATTCTTTGAACCAAGAAACACTGTAAATATATTTTTTGTACTTTTGCAAGGAAAATTCTAAACTCAGTTGCCAACTATAACATTTTTTGAATTGCAAGGCAGAGCTTTGTAACAGTTCCTTTTTAACAACGATCTGCCTTGCAGTTTTACAAGTGATATCGTTGGCATCTGAGTTTACAAGGATGTTGCTTGTAAAAAGTAAAAAAAACGTTTATTACAGTAAAGTGAGAGATCCACTGGTACGTGTACAAAGTTTAATGGCTGGAAGTACAGCTTTTTTCGTGGCTCGAGACCGGAAAAATTCGTAGATTCATTTCTTAATATTTAAAAAAAAGTATAGCTTTTAACTGATTTTTCTTTGGCTCACTGTTCATCTGGACGTCTGTGGGCCAATGAATAACCGTCAACCAAAGTAGTATTGAATCACAGGCAACCATTTGAGACGACTCAAGTCAGCAGCCAATGAAGAGGCGTTATTTGACCGAGTACACAGAGGACTGTGTAGAATATCCTGAAGGTCATTGAAACCGCGAATTTTACATGTTCCTATGCATTGCGCATTAATTTTAGGGCATTCCGCGGACGTTCTGAGTTGCAGGTACGTTCCTCCTGATTGGACTAAGTCAAGAGCTTGATGCGCTTCTCTCACAGGTGAGAGTACACGAGAAAATAAATGTACTTAGAGACCCGGAAATTTCGTGAATTCGTCTGGCATCAATTTAATATTCAAAACCTTGGGTTTTCTTTACTTTTACATTGGCTAATTTCCTATTTTAAAACTTTTCTTTGTCAATTGACACTACCTGATTCGCTTACTTTTCTCCTAGCGGGATTTCATTGGATCACGGTCGCAGAGGTGTGTCCGAACAACTGCGATCCAATCGTGAACACAGTGCGAGAGCATGTAATGTTTGTTTTGAATTAAAACTTGTGACTAAATGATTCCGTGAAATTTCCGTGCCTCTAGTTGTAAATATGGACGGATTGTATCGAAGCGTAAAAGACGGTCTAATTTTCACGCGGTGACTCCCAATTTCTACACCTAATTACAGGCACGTTTATTTCACGGTTTCAAATCACTCCCGCCTAGACTCAACTGGCCTATACGAATTGAAGCCTATTTTTAGAGTGTGCATTTTAATTAAATGAGGAGGTCTATTCCTTTGGCAGGTTACAAATAAATGGGTAAGCACTTCTACTTGTTTGTAACTGGCTCAGAGCGTTTCAAGAGCACTCCAGTACTATCATCAACGTGGAGCAGATGTATATGTGCTTCAAGACAACATGGCTAGCCACAGAATCTACGTAATAATCGTGGCTCTATACTTTTTTTTTTGTATTTTTACAACGCTAATTGTCTCAAAATTGTTCATCCACTCAACTGTGGCACAATCAGCTATCAACTAGCAATAGAGAGACAGATTCACACCGACCCACTCAAAAGCAGGGGAGCGTCTACATAATAAACCACCAATAGGAAAGCATTTGATGGGTAGTGGCATGCGAATTTCGCGAAAAGATTTCGAGACTAGATGAAAGTTAAAACACTATAACCATCGTCTGTGTTTCGTGATTCGGCGGGTTTCTCCCATGTACATATTGATTGTAACAACACCAATCACAGTGATTCACTGCGGAAGTAAACGCGTCCTGAGTGGCTCGGTCAAATAAGTCAACGACTTCTCTCGAAGACGGCCGCCAATCACAAGGAAGATATCACAGGTGCGTTTATACCTTGTTGGAGTCTAATAAGTGTTCAGATCTTTTCGCGAAAAATGCCTGCCTCTATTGATGGGTCTATGAATGTAGAGACAGTCACCAGGTGATTCTCTGAAATTTCCGGGCCTCTAATAATTAACTTCAGACGCCGAATGGAATACCTCAAGTAAGCTCGAACACTAAAGCTGGACTCACCATAATCCGTGTCATTTGTCCGACACCCGATCACGTGATGTGCAGCCAATCAGACGGCCCGCAAAATTCTGTCCGTCCGTCAAAACCTTCCAAGCTTTAACTTTGACGGACGGATGAATGAAATCATAACCTCAAAAATGTCTTAAAGGCAGTGTCTTTACGCAAAATGTTTTTTATAGTTGGTTTATTTACTAAGCTGCTTCCGTATTACGTTTTTAAATAGACTATGAACACGTTTAAAGTTTGATATTTAAAACAAAAACGATAACTGTAAAATGTATTTTTAAAAATATTTCAAAGGGTTTTATTTTAACATTAATAAGTACTTAGCGTACATAATTGTCAAACTGGTAAACCTTCAGAAAGTTAAATTGCCTAGAAAATATAAGCTTTAATAGATGTTGGCAGCAACCAAATAGCAAAAATATATTGACGAACGTGTATATCATAGTTAGGGACCGAAAAAATTCGCGAATTCAATGACCTACAGGACAGACTCCTAGATCCTCTATGCACTCGGACAAATTATATATGCTCATTCGCTACTGACTCGTGACAACTTTTAACTAGAATGCTTTTGATTCGACACTTCTTTTGTTCAGGATTATTCATTGGCTGTGATTCCTTCAGACAACCTGTGGTCCAATCACTGAAGCAGAAAAAGGTAAAACACATTTGGATTCTAGCCTATCGCGAAATGAAACCGCGAATTTCTCCGGTCTCTACGAGTAATTGTGAATCGCTGGGCTCGTTGACGGACGAACGAGCGGGTGACGGACGGATGCGATGGATCATTGTGAGTCCAGGTTTACCCGGCCGAATCCTAGGGTAAACGCAAGTCGAAACGAAGGATCCTCAGCAGCTGTTTCGCTTGCATTGTCGGTATGTCCCCGGAGGCTGTTACTGCCCGATGTAAAAAAAAAAGCGCCTGGGGGGGGGGGGGGAGGGAGAGGATAGCAGCGGTGCGAACTAATGTATCCTCGTTCCCGGGTTGTGAAGTTGATGAAGAAGGTGGGGGGGGGGGGGGGCGGGAATACCGCCCCCGCCAAAGTGGTTCCTTCAAGAGCCTGTTTATTGGTTCGGGTCAGGGTTGTATATTTGGCCGGCCTCTTTCTCTCTTTCCCTCTCTCTGGCGAGAGCCGCGTGGAAGCTCCGGGGGCGTAGAGAGGAGTTTGGAGAAGAGGCGGGAAACCTTATTTGTTGGGACATGTCAGGCTGGCAGCATCCCCCCTCCCCCTTCGTCCCGCTACGTACCATCCCTTCGAACAGTCGCGTTTGCCGGAAGAAAAACTGGCGCTGCCCCTGACACTTCTAGATATTGTTATTTCACCCGTCCTCTCTTTCCCTATCTCTCACTCTCCCTGCCCTTCACCCTTTTTCTTTCTTCTTAAATCAACGAGATTTCGCATTCTTCGCGTTTACCCTCCTTCTCAGACTTCCTCTCCCCGCCTTCAACAGAACCTGAAAGACACAATATTGCATTCAACATTTATGCTATAAAATATGCGTTTTAACTGATTACCCCCGGAAAGGGTTTTTCGTAAGCCATAACAAGATTAATGATATATTAAAATACCTGAAAAATTCGCGGGTTCATTTCGTGTTATGCTAAAATTCAAATAATTATACCTTAGTGCTGCTTCTGTCATTGGTTCACTGGTAATCTGGAGGACTGAGTGCCAATTAGAGATCCTCACTCATAGAAGTGTCAAATCATAGGCCACCCAGTCGAGACGACTCACAAGTCAGCAGCCAATGAACAGTTGGCATTTGCCCGAGTGTGTAGAGGATATTGGAGTCTATCCAGGAGGTCATTGAACCCGCGAATTTTTCCGGTCTCTAATGATATAGGCCTATTTCGAGGATTATTTTTTTGTGAGACGCCCGAATAAGCCACATACGTTTGAATCACTGTATAAAGAGGAACTTAGGGTATTATGGAATAGTCGGTTAATATGGAATAGCGCAGTTTCTCGGCTAACAGTCGCAACCATGCGGACACAAGTGGAACTTCTGCTCCTTTGTACACCTTATCAGCTGCTCAGACGTCATATTGTTTGGAGCTACGTTGCACCGTACATCGTGCGTTTTGTGTTTCTACAAATCACGAATATTGTGCTGGTGAGCTTATCTGTAAGCACAATAACTATTTAACAATTTTAAATATTACCACTGTTATAGTATATGTAAAGTAGAAGTATTGAAGTGTTTTTTTTATATATTTCTCAGGCGTAGTTGCCACCACGTTAGTTTCAAAATGGCTAGTGCGGGTTATATGGAATAACTGGTATTCCAAATTACCCTCCATTTTGAAAAGTATTCCATAATACCCGCACTTTTTGTTTCTTAACTGGACAATTATTATTATTCAAAATACGCAGTAAACTATTGTGATGTTCGTGATATGTTTATGAAAGTTATTTTAAGAAATATATGTAAACACAACATTTGTGCAAGAACTCAAAGGGGCCCCTCCCGGTGCTGTTGGGGTTTGCCACCCATCAGGGTGGGTTCAGACAAACATTTTGGCCAATGGTTTGAACATTTCATATCACATACGAAATCAACCAAAGAATCACCCATCCTGTTGATCCTCGATGGACACTTCAGTCACACAAAAAACCTAGAAGTCATCAGATTGGCACGGGAAAACCACATACGCATTGTGAGTTTGCCCCCACACTGTATTCACAAGTTACAGCCATTAGACAAAACATTCATGGGGCCCCTTAAAGTGTATTATAGTGAAGAGGTTCGGCAATTCATCAGGCATAGTTCAGGTCCCATGAAGCCTTATGACATTGCAAAACTCTTTGGGAAGGCATACCTTAAAGTCCAAACTGGAGAGATCGCTGTCTGTGGATTTAAAGCAACAAGGATATATCCCGTAAACAGACATGATTTCAGTGATGTCGACTTCATTGCTGAAGGGAATGACGTTACTATTACTAGACCTAGTCCTAACCCAAATTATAGAGTACCACTTGACACAGCTGACAACGAAGAACCCGAAATAGAAGTGCGTGTGGTGAGTGAAGTCAACGACTTAGAATGTGATGGTAGATCTATACCAATGACTGAATCACATTGTAAGACTCAGTTATGTGAACATTCAAGAGATTCCCCTTCAATATATCAATGCCCTGCTCACTCATCTTCAAGGCTCAAAACCATTGTTCTGCCCAAGGATATTTCTCCTGTTCCTGTAAGAAAATCTACATCTTCCAACATCGGTCGAAAAAGAACTCTTGCTGAAGTAATCACTGATTAACCATACAAAATCAAACTTGAAGAAGCACTTGCAAAGAGTAACCAAAACGACAAGAAGAGAAAAGAGAGAGTGAGAATAAGATCACAAAGAGGGAAACATGTGGCCGAAAGAAAAGCAACATCCATATGAACATGAATACAACAAATGTCCCAGACATCACACAATCTACTACTACTGAATATTCTTCTCAAGCTGGATCTTCAACTGTTTGAAGAAAGCCTAAACCAAAAAAAAAAAAATTTATTGAAGAAGATAGTTTCAGTAGCAATGAATCTCACGAATACATTTCAGATCAATCTTCTGATCTTAGTTTGACTGTTCATAAAGACAAACCAAGTAGTGACGATGCAGAGTGCCTCTTTTGCCAGGGTAAGTTCTCACAGGATACACATGGGGACGAGTGGATTCAGTGCACAATGTGTGAATTGTGGGCACACTATGACTGCTCTGGAGCAGAAACACTTGTCTATGTCTGTGACTTCTGCAAATAGCTACTTTTATAAATGTTATTGTTTTTTTTTAAAACTTAGTTTTGTTAGGTTTGACTTTCTTTTTGTGATTTACTAATTGAAATAGTTTCTGTAAAACAAGTATTAGTAATTAAGGATTACTTAACTGATAATTCATTGCGTCTACGAATTCTGCAAGAAGGTGTTTCTTTGAAACCCTATTTAACGTTAGTGTTTTTATGGTATTTTTTAAAAACCTCTCGACATTGTACTATTGCCTTTTGTTTGAAAATGACAAATTTATTACTTTGTATAGCGTCTTAGTAGATATATTTATCAGTAAATAAGTGAGACAATTGAAAATTCGTAGTATTCCATATTACCCATACTATTCCATATTGCCCCCAAATTATGTTTTCTTGGAAAAATTTAAATTGTAAAGACGTTATTTATGCTTAAGTAGGCCTACTTCTACTTACTGGACTTATGTACAATAGTATTGCTATCATACTAGCACAATCCCGGTAACCATAACTTAAATATTGTACTTTTTACATTTGGAAAACAAAGTGGTATTCCATAATACCCGAAGTTCCTCTACTTTGTTTTGAGGTTGTAAAAGTATGTGCTAATTTAGCATTACAGATATTAGTAAACTTGGACACTTACATGAAAACAACTATTTCAATACAAAATAGTGTACGCAGTACTTAATAGTGGGTTCGGATTCTTAAACGGGCATTTATTATTTGTTTTATTTTCCTTTATTCCTTGTGTTGTTACAATAGCTAAAGTTATTTGTAAACCGTTCCCTGAATATCTTTTCAGTATTAACTGCGCTCATATAAAGCAAGGTACAACGAAATAAGACAATCCCATTTTTTAACATTCAATTACCTTTCCCATGGTTTAAAATATTATGCTTGGATGAAACATTAAACACAATATAAATGCATGCACTAATTTTCGTACGAAATAATCAGTATGATCTCTAAAAACCGTATTTCGTAGCTATATGCAAAAATTGTCATAGTCATGTGTTGTATAAATTCACAATATCTTTCCTTTAGTCTTAAAAACTATTGATTGCCTACTGGTTTTCAAAATAAATATTTTGTAAAATACAAGAAATTTTATTCTGTGTGTAGTTTTAAACATATAAAACCTTTTCCCTGAAAACAAAAGGGTCTGTAGGAAGGCATATGACGGTATAGTCCATCCTAGTTATCATATACGGTTAAAGGTATCTAAAGCGGCCCCTTCCATCTGAATTCGTAATTTTTCCGGATCATCGCAAGAAAATGCAGTATTATTCGAAATGCAAGCGTTAAACCAGGCTTCCAAACCAGGAAACACCGAGCTGACATGAAAACCCACATGAACGATAAACTTGGAACTTTGTAACAATCGCTGGCAGCGCAGTAATGCGTAGGGACCGGAAAAATTCGCGAATTCATTGACCTACAGGATAGACTCCAAGATACTCTATGCACACTGACAAATTACATATGCTCATTGGCTACTGACTTGAGAAACCTACTAACTAGAATGCTTTTGATTCGATACTTCTTTCGTTCAGGATTATCCATTGGATCTGATTCCTTCAGACAACCTGTGGTCCAATCACTGAAACAGCAAAAGGTTAAAAACATTTGTATTCTAGCCTATCGCGAAATGAAACGGCGAATTTTTCCGGTCTCTAGCAATGCGCTATATCCCCCGCCATCTTAGATTTAATACCCCGCCATCTTGGACGGAGACGGAGAGGTAGATCATGGTGAACCTAAGAATACGTTCCCTTATGTGCATCAGAAGCACACACGAAAAAAATTCTTTGTCAAAGTCGTAATAGTAATAATTAGGTATGCTTATACGAGTTAGGCATACTACTTTGTGCCCTTCTAAATATTTAGTATTACATATGTAGGGGAGACCGGGGTAAGTTGGCGAACGGGGTAAGATGACGAATCGTATGTAACTAATCCAAAAACACAGATAGAAGGTTGGCGCCCCTGTGACCTTGAGTGTCACCATCTGCACCTACTAGGCAGGTGCAGCGGAATTCTCCAGTCAGTTTGAATGTGGCAGCTTTGAGAGGCTAACTGTTTCGTGAGCCATTGTTGTAATATTGAAGGTACGTATGTTAAGCTATTACAAGAAAAGAGTCCATTTGTATAAAATGTTTGTATATGTAAAATGAAAAGCTGACTTTTGGGAGTATTTTAATGTATAGATTGTTCAAGAAATTTTTTTAATGTTGTTAGTGATTTTGGTAAAGAAAAAAAAAAGGCCGCTGGGGCAAGTTGACGGGGGCAAGATGACGAATTCGTCATCTTGCCCCTGCAATCGTCAACTTGCCATAGGTAATGACAATGTGAGCATTATTTTGTATTAAATGTGTTATTTAAACCAATGATGTACATATATAAAGAACATTTATGTAAAAGCAAAATAATAATAAAATTAAATAATATTATACATATTTCCTGTGTTAATAGTCGTAACGATTTTGTTTGATTTTTTTTTGTAGATGCCCAGGCATTATAAGCGGAGAACGGAAAGAAGTTGGAGTGAGATGACTGCTGCTGTGAATTTTTGTCGTGATAATGGTATTGTGATGGTCGGATTGCCACCACATACCTACTTCGCATAGGTTGCAGTCATTGATGTTTCGTTTATTCGACCCTTTGAAGACATTCTACTCACAAACCTGTGACAATTATTTGGTATCACATCCCGGACAACAAATAACTGATCGTAATGTGGGATAATCTCTTTGCTGCAGCTTATTCAAAAGCAGCAACTGTAGGCAATTCCATCAACGGGTTTGAGGCTTCTGGGATAGAGCCTTACAACCCTAAGATATTCAAAGAATGTGATTTTGCTGCTGCGGCTACATCGAAAAGATAACTTCCCGGAAGTGAAGAACCAATGTCCACTTCAATGCCAATTTCATCTGACCATTCATCAAACGATGTGTGGCTAAATTATATGCCTAATGCTTCAGGAGCTGATTCATTAGCCCAGCCAGAAAAAATAGTGATCTTATCGATGAAGCAGGGCCTTCTTCTGGGAAGGCCAATGCAAGTTCATTTAGTAAAAAGGCATCGTTTTATGATTTAAAACCATTGCCAGTGGCCCACAGGACAACCGCGACAAGGAAAAGAAGTATAGGATTAGCTTCAGTAATAACAAGCTCGCCAATTAAGAACACGTTGTTACAAAGAGATAGAAGAAGCAGAAAGAAGAGAAGAAAAATGAAAGAAAAAATAAGAAAACTGAAAAACTAAGCTCTGATCATTCTGTAGCAAAACCATCAAGCCAAAATAGTGTTTCTTGCCCTGCACGTGAAGAAGTTTACGTGGAACCTCCAAATGAAGACTGGATTCAATGTCCCACATGTTCTGAGTGGTGGCACGAAAACTGTTCCAATTATGTGTGTGACTATTGTTAATGACATTATTCAAAGCAAAAACTTGCAGTTTTTCGTTACTATGTGGCAAGGAATTGTATCAAAGTCGTTCAAATATGTTACAATATATCTTCTTTACAGCCTGAACGTTGTTTAGTGTAGGATATCTATAAAACTATTGTGTACTTTGTCTATAAATATATATTTTTTATTTCGTCATCTTACCCCAATAGGTTCGTCAACTTACCCCACTCCTGGGGCAAGATGACGAATGTGCTAACTAATTGGTTTCTTGTCAATAACTTCAGAACTACACACATTAATACAACCTTGTTACATTTTTAGGTAGAAAATATTATATACTTCGTATTGGTACCAAATTAGATACAATAAATGCTTATTTATCTGTTAAAGGCCATTTCAAAGCTTAACATCGTCAACTTGCCCCGATCTCCCCTATGTATAGGGGTGGATGAATACTATGTACATTAAAGATATTATAGGTATAAGTATGCTTATATATGTTTATGTATATATGAATACTTATACCTAGTGATACTAAGTTTATTTAAATACTTTTAAACTAATGCATACAGTAATAAGTTAAACATGGCATTTTTATTAAAAGTTTGTAGTGATATAGGTAATTACAAAAGTATAGCTCGGACTTTCTAGAAATGGTTATTTATAGTGTTATAAGATGAGTTCAGTGTATTTACATATTTGCTGTCGCTATCGCTGGATGAACCCATAGGACAGGAGCGTGTTCAGAAGTAGAATGATTTTCAAGACGTCACTCGCAACCGCGTAGGCGGTGACCGGGAAGATACGTGGCAAATAAATTCTAGGAACATTCCGAACAATGTTCCCATTGGCCCACCGTCCAGAAACGGGGTCATTAACCCCTCCTCTCAAGAAACATCGCAAACAACTACTAATATTTTTACGAGAAGCTCAGCGAGACGTGACCCCATTGCCTCTTCCGAAGCATAGAATATAATATTACACTGAACATCATGGCAAGCGATAGAAATAAATGTTATCTTTAAAAGATTTGTGCAATGGGAGTGCATGACTTGATGTAAGTTTTTGGACATACGCCATTACTAAGAACTTTTTCTGTTGAAGAAAAACTAAAAACTAAAATAAATAAATAAATAAATAAAAATACCCAAAAAAGACAAAAAAACACACAAAATTAAGAAAACAATTGCTGTTGTCAACAAGGATATGAACACCGCAAAATATTCCGTAACAGGAATATGGTCAACAAACAAAGAAAAATGTACTATGTCTTCAACAGAAAAAGTTCTTAGCAATGGCGTATGTCAAAAAACTTACATCAAGTCATAAAAATAAATAATATGCAATATAAAATTCACGCATCTTGCTTGAAAACATCTTTAATTCCTATTGTCTTATACGTCTCGGGGGGGGATACTGAAAGTCCTAATTGGTTTGAAAGAATAAATTATAATACCAATGTTTGGCAGGGAACATAAACAAAAACTTTGAGGATATATAAACAGGTTACAACCGGAGATATTTCCGTGTAAACAAATAACTCATTTTAGCTTTAAGAGTATATTTTAACGTCAATGTATGGCTGAAAATATTGTTATGAACGCAGACAGGACAGCAACACACGCCAGGTTCGAAGCATTCACGTGGCGTTCACAGACGTAAGGCATGCCATGCGTGCTTGGCCGGATTACAAGGGTTGTCGTTACCCCCCCTTTTTTCCTCTTTGTTCCCCGCGCAGCGCCCTGCCTCGTGGCTGTTATCTATCGCCGAGCGGCATTAGGAATCCCGCGAGCGAGAGACGTTATTCTCGATGCTTCGGGCGTCGGGTCAGCCCGGGATGACGCAACTCGTCACAGCTGCTCTCGTTGGTTCGAGAAGGACGCCACAGACTACTTAAGCAACGACGCCGGCCTCTGTGGGAGTTTTTTTTTGGTGACAGAGTTCCGCCGGGTGTGCCGCGTGAGTTACACGGTGAGTTCCGCGAGGAGTGAGGCGAGAGTTTGGCGACGGGGTGTTGTGGGAGTTCCGCGGACTGCTGAAGCGTGAGAACCGAGTTCCGAGCGGATCGCGAGCGAAGGGAAGTGCGACACTGGCGAAGAGGGCGACAGTGGTGCGACGCGGACTGAATCGGGAAAGTGAGGCGACTGAGTGACGCGAGACTGCGCGTGTGTGTGGTCAGGCGCGAGGTAAGGGACGAACCACTCTTGAGCCTAGCTCCAGTGAGGAGTGCGAACTGCGGAACTTGACAGACATTGAGTGACTTGATGATAAACATTTTTAAGTGCCAGTGATTTGATATCTGGCATTTTTAAGAAGTACAATTATTATAAACGTAAATATTAGTAATCAGTAAAACTGAAATAAAACTTAATTGGGCTATCCCTTACGAACCCATTTACCCCCCCCCCCCCCAACCCACATTACATATTTCTTAACAATATTAAGAAGTGACCCAAAATATTTCAGACATGTAAACAAGACGAAACAGGGATATTTCATGTGATAACATAAGTATCGCTAGCCAAAATTTGCTTGAAACAAATTTGTGTACGACCTCAAGTTTAAATTTGTTTGTAAATTACTAGTTTATAATGATTTTTATTTGTGTTTGGGGAAAATTTACGGCTAAAATAAATATGTTTCTCGTGTAGTGCAGAATTGAATCCAAACATGTGCAAAGACTCCAAGCCAACCCTCACTACCACTAGTTCCATGCTATCAGAACATGGGATATAATTCAGGAGTGACGTAATTCTACAGGCATGTGACAACTCCTGTCTACGGTGGACTGAAGGCACGCGACTGCAGCTGGACGTTAACACAGGCAAGCGGTCTGACCACTGGCTAGAGACTGGAAAAATTCGCGGTTTAATTTCGCGATAGGCTAGAATCCAAATGTGTTTAACCTTTTGCTGCTTCAGTGATTGGACCACAGGTTGTCTGAAGGAATCAGAGCCAATGAATTATCCTGAACGAAAGAAGTATCGAATCAAAAGCATTCTAGTTAAAAGTTGTCACGAGTCAGTAGCCAATGAGCAGATGTAATTTGTCCGAATGCATAGAGGATCTTGGAGTCTATCCTATAGGTCATTGAATTCGCGAATTTTTCCGGTCCCTACCTATGGCTCGCTCACTTCTGACGCCGAGCGCTGCGGGAGATCCCGCCTTGCAGTCAGGATACTCCCCTTCGAAACTCCGCCCAGACAATTATGTATAAGAGTGGGCAGACACAGTATGTTTGTGACGGCAGTACAAGGTAAACAGCAGAAAATTTTCTAGAACATGTACACTGATACCAGCGTAAAACATTTATATTGTGAAAATTACCAATTTCACATACAGTTTCTGGTAAAGCTACACGAAAGTCTTCCTATCCAGGAAAAATGTATTGTAAAAGTACCATCGGTAAATGAACTCACTGATTTTCAATCAACATTAGAATACTCAGTTAAACAAAATAAAGTCAAGAAATACAATTTTTTTTTAAATTTCAATAAAGCCAATGTATAGTTCAGAGTCGTGCAAGCACAGAGGTGGTTTAGTTTCACGATTCAAAAAGAAGATGATTATTTTCAAGTTTTTTATTTCATATATATGTTTTTCTTAGTAATTTGTTTAAATTAAAATGTATACTTTGTTGAGAAAAGCACAAGAAACTATTAAATTAATTATTATTACTTTAATTCAATGCACAGTTTTAAATTTTTAATCTTAAATTATGAAATACATGAAAATTTATATATATTCTAATTTCATTGCTAAAACATATGTTTCGCAACTAATATTTACTTAAATTCAATTACAAATAACAATGCATAATATGTATTTGTATATTTCAATCACTGATACAATCAGACACAATTACCACACAAACCACACAATTAGATATGTAATTAAAATATAGATTAGTTTTAAGTCATCCAAGAACACGATAGTCTTAAAAAAATCCAGTTAGAGAGTTAAATTTGGTCAATTTAAATTTAAATATTAAAATTGTTTAAAAAGGGAAGCTCCTACCAAACAGTCAGAATTTAAATTCAACACTCTACCACATCTGGTGTACTGTAATTTGAAGCTTGAATGTGGTGATTTTCTATAGTCAATAATGGAGAAGATATCCGACCATTTGGCTGTAGCATTTTTTTTGTGGAACAAATGGAGGAAGCCATTCCTCCTGCGATGGTGGAGTTCTTTTGAATGGAGGAAGTGTAGGACACAAGAGCACAACCACCGCCACCACCAACACCAACAACACCAACCTCAACGGCACCACAACATCCACCAGAACCACCACCACCACCATCTTCACCTCCACCAGCAACAGATGATGTGTTAGTGGTGTCCGGTCCATCGGGTTTGTTTCCCTGGACACGCGAGACAACTATAGAGGAGTTTGTGGGCTATCGGCTGGTGTTGAACTCATCGCCACCGACACTTAAAAAACAAAAAGAATAAATATTTTAATGGAAAAGGATGTCGCCTACCTTAATTTCACGGACAAATTTTATTTCATATGTTTTCTTACAGCTTACACTACAGAGAATCTTCCACGACTTCGAGAAGAAGAGAGAGAGTGTACACTACACTATGCCTATAAACCTCCCTCCTTATATTCATACTTAAGACAATATAAATATTATCTGAGCAAATTAAACCATATTTAATAAATACACAGAGCAGCTCAATTTACAACACTATTAATTTTCAATATGAATATAGCTTTCCAAGCTATACTTTAATTATTTATTACTATACATGTTTTATAAATATGTCATGTCTACCTTATCACTAAAGGCAAATATTTAAAAATGTTTAAATAAACATAGTAACACTATGAAATTTCATATATAAAGATATATAAGTGTACATCTAGACAAAAATTAATAGTCATACACATGAAAATATTTAATTTTAATAAAAATAGTATCACTATATGAGTTCATATTAAATAAACATGTATAATGATACATGTAAAAGATTTTTAATAAGCATAGCATATAGCCTAACTCTACATTTAAAAGGGCATAAAAGAGTATGCCTATCTCATATAAACATATGAGTAGATATAAGGAATTTAACAAGATTTTTTTTTTTCGTGTGTGCTTCTGATGCACACAAGGGAATGTATTCTTAGATGAACCATTATCTACCCCTCCGTCCAAAATGGTAGAATACTAAATCAAAGATGGTGGGGTACTAATTCCAAGTTGGTGGGTATAAAGAATATTGCTTGGGTACTTTATTCGCATAAAGGAACATATTCTTAGCCGTATCATGCTTCACTTCTCCATCCAAGATGGTGGGGTACTGAATCAAATATTCCAGGGGGATGGAGTGCAATAAAGACTTGCATTATGCACTCTGTGCATGAAAAGGAACGTATTATAGCCGACGGAGAGCTAATCCAAGATAGTGCCCTCTAGCAGGCGACACTGTCACTAAAGATTGTCGACAGTGGTGCTATCTGTTAGCAACACCATGAATGGCCGACTGTGGCACCTTCTGGCAGAAACCTCATGAATTAAAGATGCCTGACTGTGTATCTGTTTTCTAATTTTTGAAATTTAATTTTGGCCAGCTCTAGTAGCAACATTTAGAATTAAAGATGACCGACAGTGATGCGATCTCGTATCCAGTGATGGAATTAAAGATGGCACCCTCTGGCAGCAACACCTTGAATTAAATATGACACTCTCTGGGAAACATTTTAAATCTAGCACTTCCTGCTACACATAACTACTACTATTGGCTTAAATACATACTTTGAAAGCATATATACCTTATTAATTTCTTTATTATTTAATTGGTCTGCTAGCCAAGTGGCTAAATGTGTATGTTTTCCAACCTCAACATGCTGTAGCATACCTCAGTTCTGGGCTTGGCCACTCATTAGAGAGATTAAAAAAAATTATCTTGAACAGTGGCACCACCTACCTTCAAACTTTGTAACTAAGATGGCAACCAGCAAACGAAAACCAGATGTTGGCTACCATCAGACGAAAACAAGATGGCGGCTGTAACGAAAAGTGATATGGTGATGTAACAAGATGGCGGAAGGTTTTAGAAAACAAAATGGCGTAATCCAAGATGGCTGGCGGGGTCAAAGTTCAAGTTCATGGTCAATGGTCAAGGTCAAATGTCAAAGTAAAATACAAATGGCAGAAGGATTAATTTATTAATCCAAGATGGCGGACGGATTAACGGATTATAGATGACATAATCCAAAATGGCCAACTGATAGTCCGTTTCTCTTCCTCTTTCCATACTCTCGTTTTCCTACTGCTACACAGAGCATAAGGATACTTATTTTATCTAGTTTTCTGTAAGATTCTCTAGCTTCCTACACACACATACATACACACACATATATATCTATAAACTTTTAGGTTGTCGAGGGTTTTGGGATCTGTGGACCATGAAACGAAATCTACCTTAAATATTTGAACCCAAGCTGCTCGTTTGGCGCCGGGTTTCGGAATGTTTGGAACCATGGAGAATGCCCGACTAATGCGTCCTTCTACCTGTGCACACACAGAAAAAATCCACGTGATTTGAAAGCTGCTCAATATATCAGAGTGAGGGTTTTTTGTTTACGAAAATTATTAAAAAAAACATTCTGAAGGTGGATGAGTTGTTCTGTTTCTGGGTCTAGTTTTTTAAATGTATTTTTATGAGAGTGAAAATGGCTAAAACACGTGTTTTCAGAATAATCGTTAGCCATGAAAAACCCGTTACAGATTCTTGAAAGTACTCAAAAGCCACGAATAACACATTTATCTTAATTTCTCCGCCATATAAGTTTGTGGTCTCAACATTTAATATTTGCCATATGCACGAAGAGTTGTCTGCGTACCAGTACACAGCCTTTCGCTTAGAGACGACACCACGCTAGAAAAACCAGCGAGCAATAGCACTTATCAACCCTCCTCGCTGACTCAAACCTATACGAGGTAGGAACCCAACAAAAATCGAACTGAGAGCCGCTGCTATTCGTAGACGTAGTAGATTGTTCTCCCATTAGATGGGTTTAGTAAATACCTTCACTAAACAGCTGGCCAGAGGGTGACAGTTTATAGGTTAATGTTTTATTGTAATTTTGTTTTTCTCTACTGTTCTCGTGTTTCGCCTGCGAAGTCGTTATGGCAGATTTAAAAGAACAAAGAGTGTGTTTGAAAATTTGTTTCCTGCTTGATATTTTGGCAATGGCAGCTTACCAAATACTTCAACAGGCTTGCAAGGATGATGCTATGAGCCGTAAGTTTTCGAGTGGTTTGGGCGCTTTAAACGTGGTGAGATGACTGTAAGAAGACATGCTTCTTCTGGTCGCCTTCAACATCTCGAAACGATGAAAATTTTGAAAAAAAATCCGGCAAAAGATCAACAAAGATCGTCGTTTCGCGATTGACGAAATTTCAGAAGAAACAGGAGTGAGTTGGAGCTCGTGCCAGCGGATTTTGACTGAGGATTTGCAAATGAGAAGTATTGCCATTAAATTTGATTCTCGCCTTCTCAAACAGTATTAAAACAAAACATTCGATTGAATTTGAGCCAGGGCTTGAAAAAATAACTTAAAGTTATCCAATCTTTTTGACCAATGTCATTACAGGTGATGAGAGTTGGTGTTACGGGTATGACCCAGAAACCAAGCAAGCGTCAAGTCAGTGGAAGACTCCCAACTTCCCCAGACCATAAAAAAGCAAGATAAGTTATATAGAATGTTAATACGATGATCATTTTCGTTTTTGATGTTCATGGAATTGTGCACCGGGATTTTTTTCCTCCTGTAGAAACTTTTAACCAGCACTTTTATTTGGAAGTTTTAAGATGTTTGCGAGAGGATGTGCGGAGGAAATGCCTGGAACCTGGGCGATCAGATGACTGGCTCCTTCATAACGACAACGCCCCCGCACACACAGCCTTTCGAGTGAACCGCCATTTGGCCTCTCAGGGGGTGGTTGGTCGTTCCCCACACTCCGTATTCGCCAGACCTAGCCATGTGAAACTTTTTCCTGTTCTCGAGAATGAAGAAAAATGGGAATGGGAAGCGTTTTCAGCTGGAGGTGGTAAAAACAGCTTCACAAATGGCACTGGAGGATATTAAAGCTGAAGAGTTCCAGAGGTGCTTCCAACATTCGTAAAAAAGACTTGACAAGTGCATCGCATCTAATGGAGAGTACTTTGAAGGAGCCTGAAGGAATTTTGTAAAAAAGGTAATAAGTAAATTTGTATGAAAAAAATTCGGTTTTTTTTGTACCGCCTCGTACATCCCTGACGAGGCTACAGCTGGCACTAAGGACTTTGTTGGTGTTCTGCGGGGAAAGGAATCGGTATTATAAGTCAATGGCTTCTCTTGCAGACGGCCTTCAATTACACGGAAAAACCGCTGGCAGGGAATAACTTTTTCCAGTCTAATGGATGTTAAAATATTTTCACGAGAAAAGCATGTCCCCATTTATATAACACGCAAGGAACACAACGACTTACAGCGTAAAATGCAACCATTGTAAGAAAGTAACGCAAGTTGCAAGACGTCATCAACCCTATAATTTCAAAATGTGAAATAGATGAAAACAAAATCTCACCCCGTGTTTCTTCGGCTATAAATGGTCAATAATTTGAATTTAGGATGTTATTTTATTTCACCATATAAAATTTTAACAAGTGAAAACATTATGTATGTGATAAAAAATAATGTAGTGTGATTATATGCACATAACGCTGCGGCTTTAAAAATTTTCGTAACGCTTTTCCTCTTTAAATATGACGGTTGAAATCACATGCTGAAACGCCATAAATTAGGATTTTCAACAATACTTGGGTTCCGATATTGCGTCCTACGTACTTTACAAAGCCGACCTTCGACCCATTCTACAAAGGCACAGAAACGGATACGGATCACGTAAACTGAGACGGAGCTCACGGATCATTTCACCAATGAGATTGCATTTCAAGTTAAGGAAACATTAAATTTAATTTTAAACAAAATTCTTCAAGATCAATGCACCGGCAGATTTTACATATACAATGACTAAGTAAAAATAGTACACTAGATATTCTTGTACTTGAAACCATTTTGTAACGTGTTTAGAACATTAACAAACATGGATACTACGGCAGCCAAGTACTCGGCTTCTAATTGGTCGCACGGAGCAACGTAAACGTAAGAGCTCAGCATTGTCGAGCTGATCCGTACGTCTGCGTGCCGCTGTAGAAACTCTGCTCCGTGAATCCGTCTCCGTTTGTGTGTCATCGTGTCGTGGAAAGAACGGGCCTTGTGCCCCCACGTTGTTTTGAGAACCCGTGGAAGTCGTGTCGGTGAACGGCAAACAGATCAATGTCGTGGTCCTCGGGGTCTTCCGCCGGGTTGTTTGACGGCAGGACACGGGGCCCCGGGACCCGGGGGGCGTTGTTGATGTGTGCTCTTCCCTCGGGCGCTCGGGTCGCGGGTTGGAGTCCCGCTTGTTGTTCTTGCGTCCCTTCGCTCGACGGCCACCCCCGCCCCGTCCGGCGGCTCGGCGACACGAACAGACGTGGGCGTGGTTCTCTCCTAGGCCCGCCCGCTCTCCGCCAACACAGGTGCGTCCGCGGGGAGACACCTGGAGCTTTTCCCGCCCTCCCCCTGAGGGCCGGTTGCACCATCCTGCTCTCCTGTCCGCGATCCAATGATCTCAACCCAAGAACGATCCAAGGACCATTCCTCCAAACACTGGCAGCCCGGCGGGAAACGACAGAAGTCACCCCCGAAACAACCAGTGCAATCCAAACCAACGCGGACAGCAATGTCCAAGCCCCCAACCCCACCGCTACTACTCTGTCCAACTCTTCTTCCAAGATCAATCCTTCTGATTTACCGTAAGCATCCTGCTTGATATTAATGCATGCAACTTTTGCATCCCGCAAGTCAGAGCTCAGGATTTTCCCTGTGTCTATGCAGGTTTTACCTGGGCTCAACTTATCTAGTTTTAGTCTAGTATAGTCAGTGAGGGGAGTTAGTCATGGCTCCAATCGCTGCCATGGCTGGCCAATTCCCTTCCTGGCACATGATGCATGATTACTCTCCTGCATGGCTAACACCTTGCATGATTAGAGCGAATGGGTTTCGGCCTGAGACGCACTTAGTCTCCATCCCTAACCCGGAACCCTCCCAAACACACTTAGTTTTTAGTTTGGCAAGGGGAAAAAATTCACTACTAGAACTACACTATTCTCGTTGGCGTGAACTTATAGCGACAACAAGCAGCAGCGGGGTTGAAGGAATGTCAAGGGCATTTATATTTTTGGTCTGGAAGGACATCAAGTTTGCTAAATCGATTGTGGCACGGCGAGTAAATGGTTGATGCTATTGCCTACAAGACAGCAGCACGTACGATCGCTGCCTCATCTTGGGAGTTTTAATAACCCGTGAAAACACATACCGGTAATTAAAAAATAATACAATACAAAACAGTCTGGAATATTTAAACATTTAAAATAAATTAACAAGCATTTCAAACATTTTAAATATTAGTATTTCGTGTAAGGAGAGGTTGAAACACTAGAATAAGTATAAAAAAATTCAAAAGTGTATCATATAGGATCTGAAATTTTGTAAATAAACTTTGATATTTACGTCTGATTAAATCAACCCTCATGAGGCCCGTGAAAATGCTGGTCATGTCTTTTCGCGCAGAGTCTATCCGATATCATAAGTGTGAACCGACCCGATAGTAGGTTCCCAGTGATCTTAGTTCAGCGCTCACAGTAAAATAGTGCAACATAGAATGTGGTAGAACGACGATGAAACCAGCTCTTGACTCGAGATCATGCCTGTACATACGAGGGTCGCATGTGGGACGTTGGTGAGTTGGGAGTAGTGTTTCATTTTGGAACTGTACCGAGTTCCTCCCCAACACATGTTACGGACCACCCTTCTTGTCCAGTATTAATCTAATTGCTTAATTTACGTCGTAATACACTCCGCATGTCTGTGCCCAAGTATTAAACCTGCGTCCAACTTAA
Source organism: Bacillus rossius redtenbacheri (assembly GCF_032445375.1). Taxonomy (NCBI): domain Eukaryota; kingdom Metazoa; phylum Arthropoda; class Insecta; order Phasmatodea; family Bacillidae; genus Bacillus; species Bacillus rossius. The sequence continues at coordinate 7,647,734 of NC_086344.1, read as the reverse complement.
CTATTTAGCTATAGTCTAGATCTAAGATGCGGGAGTTTGGTCGGTCTTCCAAAACATAGAAATAAGGGCTTAGGTTTTGAATACGCTACACCTGTACACTAACCGTATTCCAAGTGCACGATTGGACACGGCCAGTCCCTTATTTTTAAGGAACGGGTTTTGGTGTCCTAGGCCTATTCGTTGCCCCAATTCCGCGCATGCGCAGACCTCACTTTTTCGTAGATTTAGTCCAGATGGCAGCCCCGCCATCTGACGCCATTAACTTGTATTTAGTCATTTTTGTGATCATAGGGGGAAGTACTAAGTGTGTTGGTGTGCCAAATGAAGCTTTATAACAGCCAAACTATCATATCACACATTCTGTACAATTATCATAAAAAAAAAATATTCGCAACTTTAATAGTACTTGAGAAAATTAGAAAGTTGGTTCTATTTTTGTGCGATGATGCTGCTATCTAGTAATTTTTCCATAAAAAATTGTATCGATGATTGCGAAACGTTCACTATAATGCGTCGCAAACCAGTTTCTAGCCTCACGCAGGTCACCGTTTATTAAAACGGTTGTCGTTTCTGGTTCCTAACTGGTAGGGACAGGAAACATTCGCGGGTTCAATGACCTCTAGGATGAACTCTATAGTTCTACGTGCACTCGGTCAAATGCCACCCTCTCTTTGGCTGCTGTCTTGTGAGGGTGTCCCAATGTAGCGGCTTGTGATTCGATACAGCTTCGGTTGAGTGTTTCTCACTGGCCCAGAGTCATCCAGGTGAGTTGTGAGCCAATAGCAGAGGCAGCACTGAGGTATAACTTTATGAATTTTAAGCTGTCGTGAAATGAATCCGCGAATTTTTACTGTCTGTACTCACTGGGATTCGGGTTAGTCACGTTCTGGAATATCAACCGCGAATTAGGTTACGGTTGTGTCCCAACAAGGCAGTGCTTATTCGTTACCTTAACAGAACGTCTTGGCATACCGTGCTTAGTCATCGCTGCCATGTCTGACCAATCCTCATTGAAGATTATGATTGAAACCACGCATGATAACGCGTATAGGCTTTGACCCGAGACGCATGTTCTTTGAATGATTATTAAAATGGCAAAGATTGATGATAATTTTTTTTGACACGTACCACCTTACATCTAGAAAATAGTCAATAATGGACAGATGGATGGATAAAAAATGAGAAAACAAGATAAACTCAGCTAACGACAAATGTTAAATGCAAAGACACCTTAGAGAATTTCGTGCAGTACATAAGTCAGAAAAATATCACAGCATAGACAAAACACAGTGGGATGAAAACTACGAGACTGTTGCGTCAAGAACATTAAATACCTGCAATAAAAAATTATTCTGGACAACACAGCGACAAACAAACGAACCCAGCTGGGTTCACTGTCCATCTCTGTGCTATATTTTTTTTGGTTCAGATTATCTTTGGGTTCGTTCGTTTCTTGCTGAGTTGTCCAAATCGTTTGGTCATTTAAACCTAAGGATATATTGGCTACGTGTAAATATAAATTCATTTATAAAATATATGCACAAACCCTATATGTGTACGTACTTTTCCTCATCGTCCTTTGGAAACGTCGGTTTTTGACGCCAAAATTAAATATGGGATTATATGTTTTATTATTTAAATTTGGTATAAATATATTTTTCTACATACTTATGGGACAGCTGAAGATTGCATTTTTTAGGAATTTTTGCACATCAAACTGCCATAAGTGTGTAAAATTTGAGTTTTTACAGTTAGATATGGAAAACTATAGAGTATGTAAAAAAAAGCACACTTAATAACTTATTTAAGTTCAATAACTTTATTCAAAGTATAACTAGGGGCCTATATTTTTCGCAAAAAAAACTTCTGATCGTTCATTAGACTGCAATAAGGTATGCCAATGCTAGCGGATATTTCCTTGTAATTGGCTGCCATCTGCAAGAGATTGCCCTATTTGGCCGGGCCATTCTGGCGCGTTTGCTTCCGTATTGGATGGTTGTGATTGGTGTACTGACAGTAGACATGTACCTAGAATAAACCCAGCCAACAACAGACAATGCTAAGAAGTCTTAACACATAGTACGCGAAATATAAATGGCGCTAGATATTATCAATGTAGGTATATACGGCCAAATGTAAATACGATCAAAATCGTAAATTTTTAAACTTTTATAAGACTGCCAAGTTTGAAGACCGCAGCTGTTAGTTATGTGTGTAATAAAATATAAAATGTTGTGAAAATTATAAAATATGCCATTCATCTAAATAATAATATTCGCGGTTTAATGACCTCTAGGATAGACTCCACAGTCCGCTACATACTCGGTCTAGTGTTATCGGTTGATTGGTTGCTGAATAGTGTGATGAAAAGCCTGTGATTCGACACGTATTCGGTTGAGAGTAACTTCTTGGCCCAGAGTCCTCCATACACTGTGAGCCAATAGCAGAAACAGCACAAAGTTATATGTATATAAATTTTAACTTATCACGAGATGAATTCACGAATTTTTCTGATCCCCAACTATAAACAAAGGATAGACGACAAAACTTCATAGGAATAAACTTGTACGTCGTCGCACAAAATACAATATGTAAGTGCAATTTTGTTTCTTACATGCGTGTTACTGTAATAGACACAAAACAAAGTTATTCATCAAAATTTTAAACATTTTTCTTGGTTTAATATCTACTATTTGTGACTAACACATTTCACCTACTCTCGAGATCATATCTGGTTCAATTTTATGTCGTTGTACGTGACTTTTATTGTATTCTAGTACTTTAAAGACATGTCAAGTGATCCTGTGCTCCAATGACTAGAATTTTTGAAAGTTAACAAAAATATTTTAAATCATAGACAGTCGTCAAATAGGCCTAATAACTCGAATTTTGTAGTTCAGTGATACCAGTATGAACTCCACAAACGTGTATTCAAAACAGTCGATGTCTATAATGTCTATTCGCTACTAAAAAAAATTCTTTCTGACCCTACGCAATAGATTTTATAATATAAGTATAAATTCCTTGTACTTTGAGGAATATAAAATCTACTAAGGTTTGATGATAACGGAGCTCAATTATATAAAATAATTCATTTCAGCCTCATCCCCAGTAAAAGCCTAGTCCCTATAGCGTGAATTGTGTCTGTATCTACTTCTTAAACTCATACATCGTAAAATAAAAAAAGTAACTATACAAATGTGTAACTGGTTACTAAACGAAAAAAAAACCTACTTTTACAATAGATTTCTTGGGGAAAAAGTTACTAGGAATTAGTTTGTAATACTACAAGAAATATATTGTATCTTTTTACAACACATGGCTATGATAATTCTCGTACATAAAAAATATGATTTTAGAGGTGATACTAAAATTTTCTTACAAAAATTGGCGCATCCTTACTAATATTATAAATGCGAAAGTAACTCTGTCTGTCTGTTTGTCTGTTTGTTTGTTACCTTTTCCCGACTGAACGGCTGAACGGATCGTAATGAAATTTGGCAAGGAGATAGATTATATCCTGGGGATGGACATAGGCTATCTTTTGTCTAAAAAAATAAATTTTAAACGGGTTAAAATAATATATCTTAATTTTATGTAATGTGTGTCATAGATATACAAACTGTTAGTGTCATTCCTCTATGTCTGCCGAGCAATAGCTTTCAAGCCATTACGTTACGTTTTGCTATTGCAAGGAACTAAGTAGAGAGTAAGAAAAAAATAAATATCTTGACAGTTTGTAGTGTCGCCATATTTGTTTCAATTTTCAATACCGTTTTTGTATATTACAATTTAAATTGCAGGAAAAAATCATGTTTTATAGACACATAAATAGTGAGTGTGTGTCATTTCTCTATGTCCACGAGGTCTCGCCGCGTCAATTTTCTCCTTGGGGCGAACCCGTCCGCTTACTTAATTAAACAGCTTTTATCGTTGAATGATTTCATGATTAATTTCATGAAAATCTGCTCTTTTAAATAAAAAGTAAGTTTTATAGACATTCAATAGGTGTCACGCTCTCTCTGAAGATCAATCTATGAATCGTTACAAATTTATTTCCTTTTTTTTTTTTTTAGTTTGATTTGATACAATATGATTTCACTAAAAATCAATTTCTACCCATTCCTATTTTCATTTCCACATTACGAAGTTTCACTTCATCCATGCGGAGGGACTCCACGCAATATTTTTGCATGCAATTAAAGACTATTTTTTAATGATGCCAAAGAAGTATAACTTCTCATGCGCGTACCTAAGTACACGCACCCATTTTTTTAATTTAATTTATTCTATATATATATATTTTTCCCTACCTAGGGCACTCATAATTCTTTTAAATTTCACGTGTATGTTTTCAATGTCATTCGAGTTGTACAATTTTTTTTGTCAAATTGGTCATTATTTATACTTTGTTTCATTTTGGAAACATACGTATTTTAGGTATTATGACAAATAAAATAAATTAGTTTCACTAACATTCTTAGGTTTTTATTGTGTGGATAGTTTCAAGTTTAATATTATGTAGGTACATAAATTCTTAAACTCATAAATTTCTTCGAAATTTACTCATTCTATTTGTCAATATTGTTATTTTTTACAGTACCTACTTATTTGCAAGGAGTCTGGTTTAGTGTTAATAATTTATCTGCTGAACGTCAAGAGTCTTAGGGCTGCTGAGACCGAAGACCAGAAATATTAATCAATTACTAGCTGACCCGGCAGACTTCGTACTGCCTAATTAAAATGCAATAAAGTCCTGTCAAAATGATTTGTAATGTGACATTTTTTTCCCCTACATATTTTATAGTCGGGGCGAAAAATACTCCTGAACAGAACTGTCACCCTGGTGATATGGTGTTGTGAATAAGAAATATAATTAAATAAAACATATAAAAAAAGATATATATAAAAAAATAAGTAATATCTTTATTGTTAATCATGTGAAACATAATAATTTTTATTTTCATTGTAGTGCGTGATTAGATCGGTAATTAGCTTGGTTTGTAGCATTTCGGGTTCTTCTACCTAAATTGATTCGTCTAATAGGAGCCATATCTTCTATATTATAGATTATTTTGTCACATGCAATAATTAGCGATCATAGGTAAATAAACACTGCACAAATCACTATATAGGTAAGAATCTGTTTCGTGTATAAGTTTACAAAAGCAAACTCATTAGGGTAGGTAACCTAAAATCCAAGGGAAAAAAAAAAAAACACTGAAATTGACATTTTGTTGTTGTTTCAACTTTTTTTTAATTTGATATGACTTGGAGTCAAATCCTTCAAGCGGTATTTAAAATAGGGAAAAGAAATAATAAAAACTTAAACTTATGAAATACTTTTGGTAACGCTGGTTTTGTTTGACTGATGTAATGACTTGAAAACTGATGCATTTTAAAGTAAAACAAATGAAATAATATCGCGAAGCCGACCAAATTGATCTTTTCGATTTCGTTTTTTTTTTTTATTTATTTATCTGTGCTCCAACGAACACTGTTTTGATAGTTGTACAGAGGTAATAAAGTGCAAATTGACTCTTTGACGTTAGGAACATACCTACATTGTTTAAACAACAATGAGTGCTCGTTTTAGTTAGAAAACGTTTGTATGGGAAAAAGAAAAGGGCTGGTTTTAGGGTTTTTCCGCAAATTATTCGAATTTTTCTCGCCGTAAAAACCATCTTTGAACTTCAACGAACATTTAAAAAAAAATTGGCCAAATTGGTCCAGGTGTTGTTGAGTTATGCGCTTACAAACACATTTTGCGATTAATTTTTATATTATAGATGTAATATATTGTTGAAAAATTTGAATTTTACTATTTCAGGAAAGTTGATTTATTTTTATTAATTAGAATAGTTACGTGTAATTGCCATCTTCCTTTATTTCATATTACACATTATGTTTGGTTGAGTGTGAGATAATTTTATTTATGTATGTTTTAATTTCATTTAATTTCTTATATATATATATATATATATATATATTCTTACCTACCTACTTCTATTAAATTTCAGGCGGATGTTAATATTGTCATTCCAGTTGTATACATTTCAGGAAAGTTGATTTTTTTTATTAATTTGAATAGTAACGTAATTGCCATCTTCCTTTATTTCATATTAAACATTATGTTTGGTTGAGTGTGAGATAATTTTATTTAAGTATGTTTTAATTTCATTTAATTTCTTATATATATATATATATTCTTACCTACCTACTTATATTAAATTTCAGGCGGATGTTAACATTGTCATTCCAGTTGTATAATTTTTTTTGTCAAATTAGTTATTTATACTTTTTGTTTCATTTTGGACTATGTTTTTTTTTACTTAATTCAAAGATTTGTGGTGTGTACAGGGAGTGATATCTCTATTAATTTTTATACTCATTTGGATAAGCGGAATATTGCATTGCCACCACAGTTTTACATATAAACAAATACTACAAATGTTTTAAACATTATGACAAATAAAAAATAGTTTCACAAACATCCTTAGTTTTTTTTGGTGTGCATAGTTTGAAGTTTAATATTATGTATGTACGTAAATTCTTAAACATACAGTTATTTATTAATTTATTTAGATAATTATTCATAGGTAGTTAATAAGCTTTATATTTGTCAATATTGTTATTATGGTAGATAGGAGTACAGTAAATGCCTACATTCTTATAATCCTTTATATCTCTTTCGATTTGGAGTGTTTCCGAGCCATTCGGGGTCCTCAACATCACCCCCCCATCCAGGTGGTTAAAGCCCCAAAATTTCGAAAGTTTAAAAAATTTTATAAATATATCTTTCGATTTTAATTGTTTTCGAGACATTCAGGGTCCTCGAAACCCCCACCCCCTCTGGGAACAAAGCCCCAAAATTTCGACAGTTTTAGGAATTTCAAATATCTATTCTTTCGAGATGGAGTGTTCCAAACCATTCGAGGTCCTGAACATCCACTTTCCGCAAAAGTGAAAGCCCCAAAATTTCGAATAATAAGAATATATATAAATTGGATGTTGGCATGTATGTCGTCGATAAACTCTTACACCGTTTGACCGATCGCCATGAAAGTTGGCACATCGAAGTGTTTTTATCATGGAGAAGGTTTTTATGCTAACAATTTTTTTTTGTAACTCGCCGCTAGATGGCGCTGTAGCGCATCAACTTCTAAAACTTTAAACCGATCGCCATGGGTAAACAGAAAACCATAGGTTACAGATACACAAACAGTAATTATGAGTCATTTCTTAATGTCCACCACACTGTAAATATCGCTATCCATTTTGCTGTAACTCGCGGACAGTATATCACCCGGTGTTCAGCCCGGGAAAAGCCGGGTACTGCAGCTAGTAATTGTATATTTTTAATTAATGTTCCTTTCAAGCATAATTTTTTTATCCATGGAAAAGATGATCGAATTTTAATTGAATGTGCCTTATTTTGTTTTAAAATGCATGCTAATTTTCACAGTTAGTTCTGGAAAGCTATTGGAGGTAGACCATAAATATCCAGGAAAGGATTCATTTCCAGTATTACTGCGAACAGTATTTTGTAATGATAAAGTTGTTTTAATGTAAATGTACAAATTAAAAAATATGAGAACTTATGTTACCTTACAAAAGAAAATTACAGTGTATACATGATCAAGCCTTTTATAACGCTCATTCGTCAATTTGGCATGCTACGCGTGATTGGGTTACCCTTTTTTTAATCTTGCTTATGACTGGGTCAGGGTCATCAAGAGCGTATCCAAGAGGATATTAGTGTAACAGTTAATGTTATTAAGGTTTTTATATGATTCAAGTCTATTTTGCCATCCAGGAATCCGTGGAATAATCGTTGCTTGTAATAATTGTTGAGGGTAGTGAGGGTAGAGAGGGTTCTCTCTACGTGAGTTTCAAGTGTTACTCTCATCATTTCGTGCCTTCATCGCAGTCACGGGCACACTACGTATCCCCTCTTTGTCCACAATTCTCACCCTCCGACACCCTTTTGATGGTTTCCCCGGAGTCCCTGAAGGGACGCCGCAGGCCCCGCACTCTATCTCTCTCTCTAGGGGAGGTTTCAATTGGAAAAAAGGGCAGGCACTCACCCTCCCTGTATTGCCCCCTCGAGCTGTTTTTCGCGCGCCGCCCGACTGTCGAGTGTTTTCATTGCCCCGGCCACCCTCTCCCCCCTCCCCAGCGCAGTCGTCAGCCAATCCGCGGGGATCGTCTTGGATCAGCGAGGCTTGGGGGATGCGGTCTGAGAGCTGTGTCAACTTGCCCGCGGCTGGGTCCGTGTCCCGCTCGACTTCGCTGCTCCGCCGTGCGGTCCATTCGTGAAGTCTTTCCCCACCTGCTCGGCATCTGGCACATGGTCATTTCATATTTATCTAGTAGAAGTGAGATTTAGCAAAACATATCTTCGACGAGTATTTACTTCCGTAATTACACAGACCTAATTTAAACAAATTGGTTGTCGGTAAAGTCGGTTTACGGACGATAGTTTAACGTGACAACGTCGTAACAAAACATTGATGAAATGATTGCATACTTTTATGAATGAAATTGAATCATTTTTATTGAATTATCGCTATTTTGTATGAGTACAAACAAGGAGTGAAATGAAATCTACAATTTAATTGATAAATTTACTTTTATTTGCTCTCATTAATTCAAATATGTTTATTACTTTAACGAAGAAATTATTTTAACTATAACTTTTATACACGTTTGCTATTTAACTTCTTCCAATCTGTGTTATTCTGTTAAGGATAGGACGATGATAGGAAAAGTAGGAAACGAATGGGAGTGTTTCAAGTTTAATGTGCCTCGAAAAAGTCAAATCGATGGTTATTCCAATCGAGTGGAAGAGAGATAGATGCGGCGCAAGCGTACAATGAGCGTAACGCGACACAGCGTAACGGGACTATGTGCGTTACGGGACACATTTTCGTGCGTGCAGCCGGCGTTCATCGATTTATTAGACGTTGTCACGTCAAAAAAAATCCTTTGGAAACCAGTTGCCAAGAAATAGAATGTGAAACCAATTAAAAGAAAGATATTGAAACTTTGTATGGTTATTTTTTCACACATAAATACTTGATTTTTTTGTGATAATGAGTATTTGTTTCGAAAATTTTAATTGATGTTTCATTCAAACCTTTTTATTTAATTTGGAAAAGATATCTAAATATTTCATAATTGATATTTATTTTGTTTTATTATGCGCCGTTAATAGTGGAAAGCTATTCCGGGAACGTTTTACAAATAATTTTATCTTTTGGAGGTACTGGGACAACATGAAGCATAAACTCAGTATTACTGCGAACACTATTTTGTAGTGATTACAGGTTTTGACGTGACAACGTCTAATAAATCGATGAACGCTGGCTGCATGCACGAAATTGTCCCACTACGGATGTCCTACTACGGATGTCCCACTACGGATGTGTCCTGTTTACGCATGCGTGGGATATCTCTCTGGTATGTTGCGGACGGTACAGAGAACTTGGCCGGCACGTGGCGGCGTACTGGTTCGAGGTTATTGTTGTGCACCGCGCCACGGGAGTATATTCGCAAGGAAATGGCGTTCTTACAAGTACGTATTATTTTAATTACTAGTGTAAATCAGTATATTTAAACAGTGTTGTATTAGTATTGTTTTAGCTGTGTAACTAAATATTTATTGCCGGTATGATACTTTTCACGCTTTAGTTTGACATTGGTAATTATTTGTCATGAGTTATTATTTTATCAACTAAATCACACACCGTTTTATAGTTATGAGCCCACGAGCGTGTAAATATTTCAAGTCCAACAGAGAATATGATAGTTAAAAGAAATTCAAACAAATATCGTGCGTGGAATATTATTAATTTATACCATCTGAAACAATTATTCTCAATATGGTCTCGTGGCCGTGTGTTTAGCATGGATGACTTTCAACCCAAAAGTTCGAATCTCGGCAGCTGCGAATTTTTTTTTTGTACTTGTAAAAATAAATACGGCGCACGCAACATTTCAAAAGTAATAAATATATTTCAATTAATGAATGCAAATAAAAGTAAATTTATTAATTAAATTGTAGATTTCATTTCACTCCTTTGTATCCATACAAAATAGTGGTAATTCAATAAAAATGATTCAATTTTATTCATAAATGTATGCGATCATTTCATCAATGTTTTGTTATGACGTTGTCACGTTAAACTATCGTCCGTAAACCGACTTTACAGACAACCAATTTTTTTAAATGTAAATGTAAAAATTGACAGATATCTGTAATATAACATGAATATTTATGTTTCATTTAAAAAAAAAAAATGTATTAGTGACCCACTACATTAGCATTTTGATCTGAAGAGACACGAAAACTCTGCAAATTCGTTTGATGACAGGCTGAAATTTAAAACCTTATATTTTCTCTACTCGCTAATTGATTTATTTCTCAGCGAGAAATATTTGTTCTTATTTTTCGGCACTGCCTTATTCGTTTACTGCCCTCCTACACTGCCATCGCTTGCGCACGTTCCTAATAACTTCGGTCCAATCATGAACACACTGCAAGATAATGGAGATTTGCTTCTAACTTGAGAACAAATAAATCCCTCGAACATTCAAAACTTCTAATCATTTTGTGGGTTGCTTAGTTAGCAAACGTACAAACCTGCCTCACGTTAAATGTTAAACTACGGTGCTCTTTACAGACCCTTGACGGCCATGCGAATTAGGTATACACAAATTGTATCCTAGTAATGGATAGAGACCGGAAAAAAAATCGCGGGTTTAATGACCTCCAGAATATACTCCACGATCCTCTGCATAGGTACTTGGGCAAACGTCGCCTGTTCATTGGCTGCTGATTTGTGAGGCATCTCAACTGGGTGACTCGTGATTCGATACTTCAATCGCTGAGGGGTCTCTTATTAGTGGGGTAGGTTAGCTTAAAATTATACCAAAATATTTCACGTCTGGCAACTAATGTGCCCCTTTGGATTCAGATAGTACATGGGTAGACAAGTCTAAAAAGCCCGGGACACAATTTTTCTTGGCACTCTATTGGTGTTTATGACGTAATCAATATGGCCGTCAAAGTTTTGTGACAGGCTTCTACATCTCCTTATATAACTCGGGTTTGTATTTTGATATTAACCTAAATTTGTAGTGATTATTAATCAGTATATAATTTGCTTTCAAACGGTTTATTCAATATCATTGTTTGGTTTCATAATACCTGAAATATTTTTAATTTTATTAAATTTTTTTATTTATTTTTTAAATTTTCGAAACATTTTTCAAAATAACCTAGAATCTGTTACATGTAGCTGAAAACTTGCCCTATAAGTTTTTGTTTGTCAGAAAATTATATTTTGAACAGTATACATGACTTCTATTTTATCAAAAACAATTGCTGAAAATTCGCCAAAACAATGTAGCGAGTCGTTATGGCAAAATGTAATTTATTGGCTTTCGAAAAGTAATAGAGCAGCTTTATAACTGTTTATGTAGGAAATGTAATTATTGTAATTTTTGTGTACATTTAAATAAATTCAAGCTTTTTTTAGGGCTATGAATTTTTCATTGCCGTTTTAAAATCAGTTACATTAAAATTATGTACAAGTATGAGAAACACAAGAATGTACCTACAATACAATATTGATACAATTTAACATCCAAATCCAATAATATCCTCTACATTGTCAAACACACTAATGTCAGCAATAATATCCAAACAAAATAATATATTGCTATCATATGAAATAATACCTTAATGATTTCTGTAAATTCACTTGAGATTACCGATCACTGTCGGAGCACTGTCTTTCACATTCACAGAGTTTCGTACATCGTATTCCCATTTTAACACATTTACAAGATGTGCATCGCTTTCGGCAAGTACAGGAGGTAAGTTGTACCCAGTGTTTTGACACTTCTGGTATAGTTGTACACACAGGTCGGTATGATCCTCCTGAAGTTGCGATCCATCCCCACTGGGTTGGCGAGGGTATTGCGTATTGTGCGAGACTGTTGTTCCAAATTCTTGCTTGGAGAGTAGCTCGTTTGATGTGTTGTTTTAAGGCATCTGCTGTAGGAGGTATGTTTTCGATTGCTCGATACTTTCTTGTAAATAACATTCGTCTGCAGTCATTGATGCTCTGAAGATCTGATGCTTGCATTTTCCAACGGCATATTTGAAATCATTGTTTAGGTTCATAAATCTTAAATATTATTTATTTTATTAAAATTTAATATGGTAGAATAATAAATCGCTGCAACAGATCATGACATTCATCATCAATTTCACAGGTGCCTGTACAGAGCTGATGCCATACACAATCAATTTCGCGAAATGACATCCAGACCTTCCAAGCAGTCTTCCTGCCAACGCCACAAAAAGTGGAAACTGTGTCGCAACCAGTTACAGGATGAAAAGCCAACAAATTTCTGCAAATTTTTGGTCAGAGTTTCATACAAATCTCATGAATTGGAATGAATTTTTTGTATTTTCCACAACCATACTCAATCCATAGTTCATCAATATCTTGTATTTGTTGGAACAGTGATATTGAAATAACCACTACATCTGAGTCCACAGTTCGTATTAAGGTGCGAGTTTGTCTACTTTATACTGCGTTATTAACATGGAGAAGTAGGCGGCCATCTGCTTCTTCATGTGAGGCGGGAGAAATACTTGATACATCCATAGTTGTTGATGTTAGGACTTGGTCATCATAAGTACAGACATGTTTTCCTGGGTACTCGTCTTCTACCATTTTCTTAGCTAGCAACTGGAACAATTGTGTCTTGTTTTCGTTGACACACGGGAATTCCTTAAATTTTTTTTAAAGTTGCAGTTGAGTCTGAGACTTTAATACTTAAGCCACTTCCTCTTGTTACTCGGCTATCTGCCTTTAAACTGCTACTAGTATTCCTGTCGAATACAATATATATTCGTGAACTATTCTTCAGTTGATTAGTGAAATATGGTTTGAAAACATTTCGTAGTATCCGGAAAATGTTGTAGCAATAACAGGATTAAGCATATGTATTACGGCTGCTCCATCAAATATTTTCGCTGTTACATTTGGTTGGCTGTGATTAAAGCTAATGTCACAATTTTTTAAAATAATATCTGACTTGTTGGTTGGTTTTCGAAGTTTTCCATAATCTGAAATATATGGTAGGTACATTTGGTTTTCATGCGCAAAGAAATCATTAATGTTGCCATTCCTTGCTTCAGATGGAACATACAATCCGCAGAACAAGTTTGAATCTTTACGCAAGTTAGCAATCTTGGATTTTGCCTTATCTGTTTTTTTGTTTTGTTTTAGTCTTGAAAATGTGAACATTGGTTCACGGAATAATTTCATGAATTGAATTTTTAACTTGATCGAGGCGGGACACGACATATTCATCATACTGTTTTAGCCCTACAGCAAATGTTCCATTAACACACTTGACAGCTTCGACATTTGGAATTATTTTGGAGCTCCCTATTGACACTAAATCGGTTTATTCAAACTGATTTCCTTGTTCTGTTTTCGAGAAGTTAATCATTTATTTGGCATGTGTCATTAAATTTTTCTCAAATGCATTGTTATCTTCATGATGCTTTGTGTCCACATTTTTGTCTTCTTTTAAATTTGATTTCTCTTCAAATTCCTCAATTACAGACTTGATCCTATGGCCTGCTACCATCAATTTAAGCAGAGCATTTTCACTATCAAGGATTCTAATAGCTCCACCTCCAACCTTTATAACTTTGTTATTGTGTTCATGAAGCTGATTGTCAGATATTGCAGAAAACGGTGTAGCAGTTTTGATGCTGGTAAAGTTGCCACAAAGAAATTCAGCATATATATCTGGATGTTTTTCTGGAAGGTCCTGTAGAGTGCGTACAAATACTGTCAACCAACGAGAATAGTAGACTGCGTCCAACGCAAATGTCCACAGACATAACTGAGCCAAAGTATTGACGTACATTGTAAAGTTAGATGTACGAACACTCAATACAAGTTGCACTAGAAGAGATTCTAGTTTGATGACTGTGTTCCAGTATTGGAACTGAGGACGTTCAGATGTTTTAGACCAAATCCACAATTCAATGCCTTCGCTGCTGATGCTGGAATTTGTTTCACATGCTTTGTTGAATGCTTTTACCTGTGGACAATGCAAGGCAGTTAAAGAAACTTCGTGTGCATACCGAGATATTTTTACATGCGAAGATGTAAGGCAAGATTCTGCAACACCAGAACTCGCAATACCAGCGGTTGTTACTAATTCAGTCTATCCACTTCCAGTTAACCACTTGCCAAGAATGTTAATGACCATCATTTCTTTGCGAAAGCCACCCATCATGAGTATGATGCGATCGTCACCATACTTGTCAGGAAATTTCCATTGCAGTTGCTTCCCAATAGCATATACTGGTTGGTTACATGTAATCACGGGTGTTTGATTTCCATTTAATTTTGCTGTAGCCATTACTATGATATCCATCATATGACGTACCATAGCTGGCACACGTTTTCGTCATTTAAAAGTGGAAGTAATGATGCATTAGATCTTATTTTTCTAACACCAAGTTCATTTTGTGCATGAAATGCAGCAAACGATACGCTAGGCAAGGGGCCTAGGGTTTTAAAAAATACCCCCTAAAAAGCTAGTATATATTTAAATAAATATAAAAATTATAATTATTACATTTCCCTCATAAACAGTTACAAAAAAGTTCTATTACTTTTTGGAACCCTTATAAATTACATTTTGCCATAACGACTCGCTGTGCAACACTTCATTGTTATGACGAATTTTCAGCAAATGTTTTTGATAAAATAGAAGTCATGTATACCGTTTACAAGATAATTTTCTGACAAACAAAAACGTATAGAGCAAGTTTTCAGCTAAATGTAACAGATTCCAGGTTATTTAGCAAAATATTTTGAAAAAATAAAAAATGAACTACAAAATTTTAATAAAATAAATAATATTTAAGATTTATGAACCTAAACAATGATTTCAAATATTCCGTTGGAAAGTGCATTTTCTACTTATTAATAATCACTTTAAATTTAGGTTAATATCAAAATAAAAACCCGAGTTATATAAGGAAACGTAGAAGCTTGTCACAAAACTTTGGCGGTCATATTGATTACTTCATCAACACCGCTAGAGGGCGAAGAAAATTTGTGTCCCAGGCTTTTTAGACTCGTCTACCCGTGTACTATCTGAATCCAAAGGGACGCATTGGTTGCCAGTTGTGAAGTTTTTTTCAGCTATCCTACCCCCTATATTGGCTCAGAGTCCTCCAGATTAACAGAGGAACAATGTCAGAAGCAGCACAAAGATATAATCAGTTGATTTTTGGCATATCAGGAAATTAACACATGAATTTTCCCGGTCACTACCAATGGATATGACCTTTCTTGTTGACCAATGATCACTTTTGAAATGCTTGCTTATGTTTAGACACCTTGAGTTCCGCCTGCAGTGAAATGTATGTGCGAAATAATCGTAGCTCTAGTTAATATTTGATGACACGTACGAGTCACTATGTTTGTATACTTTAATGACAATTGTCATTAGAGCACAGGCCATTAGACACGCCCTGAATGACTACAGTAGAAGCCAATAAAAAACTTTCAATAATAATATTATTGAATCATGTGCAATCTGGAGTGAACTGTGTAGCCACCGATGAACACATGTCATAAACTTGATTATGCACACGATTGTAATGCCAACCTGGCTCCACAAAATAACAGTAATTTTTCAGATTCCCGCTAATTAGCTCACATATTCACAATTTTTTATGCTGTGTATCAAAAAGGAGAAATACTAAATGGTTTCCATTATTAAAGATATACAATTTAAATTCATCTAAGAGAAGTTCGTATTGTTTCAATTCACGGCCAAAATTCTCCAAACATCTGTAAATTTTTCAATATCTCGTAAATATATCGTAGACAAAGTGATGAATGGCTGAATTTTATATGTTCTGTAAACTCTAAAGTAAATGGTCCAAAATAACTTAACGTAGGTGTTAAACGAACAACTAAACCAAACATTTATCTAAGTAGAGACCCGGATATTTATAGGAATCGTCTGGACTTACAATATAATTCCAAGTCATATGTGTTCTTAACCCACGTTTGCTTTCCCACTGTTTGATGTAGCGAAAAAAAACATTTTATCTTTGTTAATTGACGCTACCTGATTCGCTTACTTTTCTCCTAGCTGGGCATAGTAGGCGGTCGTAGAGGGGCGAGTTCAAAATAACTACTATCCAATCATGAACACAGTGCAATAGAGTGAAGATTTTAAGTAGTTGGAAATAGGGGGTTCAAGAACAGGCGGAGGATCGAGGATCCGGCGGCCATCTTGGATGACGTCATCTAATCCGTATGCTAATCCATGCTAATCCGTATGCTAATCTATGCTAATCTATGCTAATCCATGCCAATCTATGCTAATCCATGCCAATCTATGCTAATCCATGCCAATCTATGCCAATCAGTATGCCAATCTATGCCAATTCGTATGCCAATCTATGCCAATTCGTATGCCAATCTATGCCAATTCGTATGCCAATCTATGCTAATCCATATGTTAATCCATGCTAATCCATATGCTAATCCATGCTAATCCATCCGCCATTTTATATTTCTAGAAATTTCCACCAACTTCGAATCGTGACGTCACCGTTGCACTTTTCGTCACGGCCGCCATCTTGGATTAGAATTTTTTTTTTCGAACTTTTGAAATTCGATGTAATCATCAGCCGCCATCTTGTTTCGTCTGCTGGTGGCCGCCATCTTGTTTTCGTCTGCTGGTGGCCGCCATCTTATTTCGTCTGCTGGAGGCAGCCATCTTGTGACGTCATATAGTTCTGTTGGTCGCCACCAGATAGCAGCAGGGATTATTTTATTTTAACTAAAATATTTTCAGTGCCGAGGCTGGGATTCGATCCATGGGACGTGAAAACGTCCTGGATGTCGTGGTTACGAGGCGGACACCTTGACCACTAGACCACGAGACCAATTGGGATATGGTGGAATAAATAATCTATATATGCTACGTACTGACGGCAAGTTTATGATAAATGGGGGAGGAGGGTGTTTTTGCCTTCCTTAATGCATACCTAAGGCCCCACATTTTAAATTAAAATTATTATACAGCTGTCATCTTTAATTCCAGCACAGACTACCAGATGGCGCTAAATTCAAAAATTAGTTACCAGAGGCGCCGCCATCTTGGTTCTCAAGTTGGCTGGTAGATGTCGCTAGTATCGCGCGCCAAATTCAAAAATTAGTTACCATAGGCGCCGCCATCTTGGTTCTCAAGTTGGCTGGTAGATGTCGCTAGTATCGCGCGCCAAATTCAAAAATTAGTTACCAGAGGCGCCGCCATCTTGGTTCTCAAGTTGGCTGGTAGATGTCGCTAGTATCGCGCGCCAAATTCAAAAATTAGTTGCCAGAGACGCCGCCATCTTGGTTCTCAAGTTGGCTGGTAGATGTCGCTAGTATCGCGCGCCAAATTCAAAAATTAGTTGCCAGAGGCGCCGCCATCTTGGTTCTCAAGTTGGCTGGTAGATGTCGCTA
The DNA here is from genome assembly GCF_032445375.1 of Bacillus rossius redtenbacheri. Classification (NCBI taxonomy): domain Eukaryota; kingdom Metazoa; phylum Arthropoda; class Insecta; order Phasmatodea; family Bacillidae; genus Bacillus; species Bacillus rossius. Next base: position 7,630,155 of record NC_086344.1, on the reverse strand, counting down.
GTATCGCGCGCCAAATTCAAAAATTAGTTGCCAGAGGCGCCGCCATCTTGGTTCTCAAGTTGGCTGGTAGATGGCGCCACCGTCGCCATATTTTAGTTAATATAATCGATACCAGATGATGCCACCATCGCCATCTTTGGTTCCTAGTGTTGCTACCAGAGTGTGCCACCGTCGCCATCTTTAATTCTTAAAGTTACCGCCGGAGCGCGCCACCATCGCCATCTTTAATTCATAAAGTCGCTACCGGATGGCACCACTGTCGGCCATCTTTAATTCAAGGTATTGTCGCCGGATGGTGCCAAGTTTGAATTTAAAAACCGACAAGTGTTATGCAATGTGTAACCAGTCGAGATAAGTTTGGAACCTGTAGCCATATTATTATTATTATTATTTATTAATGTATGTTTATTAAATATGATAGAGTATTTATAAAATATTGGTGTTGTGTAGAGTCTCTCTCTCTTCTTCTCGTAGTGGCGGAAGACATCTCGAAGGTAGTGTTAGAATTTATGTATTAAAGCAATCACTCTAGCTGAGGAGACTATTAACTTATAGTTACAATTCAATAATAGCGGCAATTAAATGTTTTCAAATTAAAGCAAACAACGTAAATGTTAAACACATATTTATTTAAATCTTATTACAAACAGCAAGGGGTAAGAACAATCGATGATTTAAAAGAAGTAAATAACGAGTAATAAAATCACATAATATTCACACACTACACATCATAGTGACAAAGGCAACATTAACTCGAGACCCAATTATACAAAGTAGTATGGATGGTCGAATAGCCAGAATTTTAAGTAGCTGAACATTACAATGGGCACTATGGAATTTTCCATACATTTTTATACATTTATCCAGGCGGTTTCCATAAGTCTTTAAAAGTTTGGACTACCACGTTAGTGGAGCGATGCTGTGAGACCCCAGAACTCGCTCGAAATATCCTGCACAACACATTCAAAAAACATGACGTAGCCTATGGTTGACGGCACAAACACCCTGAGTGGCTCTGCGTGTTTCCTCCTGCCCGAACACGCGCTGCTGTGAAAGCCTCTTCCCGAGCACAGACGTCACTCCCGCAGCAGACAAAACAGGCGTATGCTACAGGAGCTAGAACAATTGAATAGCAAAATATATATTTAGACTACCCAACTTCATAAATGACATGAGATAATTTCTGTGCGATAATCATACTTTAAATGTTGTAATGTATGTATAAACAATAATCATGACTAAGTACTTGAAAAAAAAAAAATGTAAGTGAGGTGTTATTCACCTTTAGCGCTTCTCGATTTCTGTATCTGCTACCCACGAATTAAATTGAGACGGGAAACCCCACCATTTCACAAAAGACCGGCCATTTCTTCGTTTGAGAACTTTTTCCACCAAATATGTGTCCGGATACATCGTAGGCTGGATCTCTTCAGCATAGAAGCCACCACGAATAGGCTTATGGTCCAAGTCTTCGAGGTAGTAGGTCCTGGGTTCCGATTCGCGAACATGTGTCACACGGAAAAGTTCAGAACTCCAATTCGCTGTGAAACCTTTCTCAAAGACACCTTTCTGCTTGGAGATTCTCACAATGTCACCAACATTAGCTTTATGCTTGCGTGTATCTTTCTTCTTCGTGTTGGTGAATACAGTCCCAAGCAGACGATCATCCTTTACATCTTTAGGCTTCATTTTCGTGGTAGAATGCACTGTGGAATTATATTCACTTATAAGTTTCGACAAAAGATCCAACCATTTGTAATTACCATGAACCGTGAACTGACGCCACATCTTGGTGCGCAATGTTCTGTTAAACCTTTCTACTACAGAAGCTTTAACATTACTAAATGTGGAGTAGTGATTGATACCATGCTTTTTCATCAAAGCCTTGAAGGCTGCATTGTAAAATTCCTTGCCAAGATCTGTCTGTAGGTGTGACGGTATGCGTCCATCACGCAGAATGTCTGCCATAGCCTTGGTTACATCGGCTGCATTCTTCGATTGTACAGGTCTGGCCCAGGCAAACTTGCTATACACATCGATGACTGTTAGCATGTACTTGAAGCCCTTGTTTATTCGTGAATATGGAATCATCTCAACAAGGTCTGCCTGAAATAAATCATTAAGACCATACACTATAACCTTACGACGTTTGTAGTTCCGTCTTGCAGGAGCATGAAGCTCTCGGGCAATCCCAGCTTTACTCATGATATGTAACCTGCTTCACGCAGTTCTTCCAGAATAGAGAGTATTTCGTTATCGTGACCACTATGTCCGGCTGATTGTGAAGCCAGTAACAAGCGAAGTCGAGAAACTAACTCGTTTGGATCATCCCAGTAAATATAGTCTCTTTTGCGCTTCAAATCAAATGTTTTTTGCACTAGTCCACTACCTTTCCGCTGCGACCCGATACCTCCAAACATGTGGTATATAATGCCGAATTTTGGATGTTCCAATGTCTTATACTGTCCAGTCAAAGCATTATTATTTTTAAAATATCCATTCGTGATTTCAAGTAAATGTCTATACTGTTTTAAGGCCATGTCGGAGTATACAGATGGATCTCGTGTGAATAGTAGTTCGTATAAGCCAGGTGCAGCCCGAAAAACTTCATCATTCACACGTACCTCACTTTTGGGGAGAAAGAATATTTCTGAATTTCCTATAAACCATCTGTTTTTGCGACGATATACTCCATATATGACATCATTTACTCTAGGGTTAAAATTACTTAGATATGTTTGTGCTTCATCGGTATTGGATTCATCTGATGTAGTAGGTTCAGAATTCTGATGTTTCCTATACCATAGATTCAGTGGTAAATCATCATCGCTGCTACTAGATGTAGCCTTAGGTTGAGGGTTTTTAAAAGTAGATTGTAAGGGTTCTTGTTTCACAATGGGCGCAGGTGCTACCTTTTCAAGTCGGGAAGTAATTGGTTGAAAAATAGCTTCATTGATTTCATTACGCTCTAGGCGAGCCCGTTTTGCTAATAAATATTTAGCACGTACATTCTTAATGACGTGGTCTAGCTTATCTGCCTCGAGCGACATAACTGAAGACAAACGAGATAACTGAAGTCTTATATAGCTCTAAACCCGAACCGATAAAAGTGAGAGCAATCGCACTTGTGTACCCAGCTTTACATCCTACGATGTCTTAGGCTTAGTACGGGGAGCTATTGGTTTAGGAGTCGCAGGCTTCGGTAGAGCTATTGGTTTAGGAGCAGCAGGCTTCGAACCTGTATTGATGAGAGAAAGTAATTTATGTATATCATTCTTCATGCTATCGACAGTGCGAGCCATTTGTGTAAACCGCTGAGTGTTATCTATGCTACTTACACTTATTGTCTGGAAAGCATCTGTTAAGTTTGATGTTAGCACATCTTTAACACTAGTCAAAATCGATTCACGCAACTTTCCTTCAAATGAAAAGAGCTTATTTTCCAACACCGAAGTAAACATGTCACTTAATTTTATTAGCATTTCAGAAAGATTTTTATTCAGTTGATCCACAGAGTGCTGCTTATTCGTTTCCATAGTATGCAAGTAGTTGGTAAGCTCTAATTGTACACTTCTCATGTTAGTGAGTGAGCTATTGAGTCCAGTAAACCATTGCTTCAACTCATCCGAAATGGTTCTTAAGGCATGAGTAATCAATCCGGAAATACCGTCAACATAGTTTTTATTAACAGCATCATCAGGATCTTTAGGTGTAGCCACGCGTTTCAAACGTTTACCATCCGCACTGCATTGTCCATCATATGTAGGAATCAAACACGACTCATACTGGCGTTTAAGACTCCCACCACCAAACTTGGAGACGCTATTGTTCATTCTTCAATGATGCACAACTATGAAGTGGTCGAAACCGCAACGATATCGTCCTTTAAGTAGGGGACTGTCCTTTACAATCACCAGAAACCCATGCTCATGTTTCCAGCATAATGAGCACATATCTTTAAAAATATTAAATGTCATGTCTGTGTTTACATGATCATCATAAGCGTGACGTAAATTAAGTTCGTCCATGCGGAAAAGTACTATAAAATTCGCGTTATCGCGGAGCAAATGTTTGGGTATACAGCTATATGTCTGACACAGGTATATGCAGTCTACCTTGGCATGTCTGCCCATGGAAAAGTACTTTTTAATTATGCCTTGCTTCTCGCACGCAACATCGTCGAAAATAATCACCGAATTAGGCTTCGCTTCGTCAGGGGGCACCACATTGGTATTATCGTTAAATGGAAAATACTCCACTCCTTCCACCGAGCGTAGAACATTGGCTAAGCGCAAGTACTTTGGCTGTTGTAGTGATTTCGAGTATAGGTATACGTTTTCGAACCGAAGACCGTTTGGTTCCTCTAGTAAACTCAGTAGTACACACGTTTTTCCGCAGTTGGATGGGCCTGCGATTATGCATCGAACAGTTGAGAGTAATAAAGACCCATGTCGCGAATCACAAGCATCTACTTCATCATCATTAGTGATGCATACTGGTAACGACTCGCTCTGTGCTACGAGCTCCATGACACTGAGTGTAAACCTATAAAACAGGCATACTTATAAAGAATACTATCAGTTCGTTGTTATGACTCGAGCAAGAAGGAAGGTACAGAAAGGTGGAGGGTTAATAAATTCTGTTATTAACAAGCTACCAATTGAACTACACCTGCCAGGATATCAATACTGTGGTCCAGGGACGAAATTATCGAAACGACTAGCACGTGGTGACTCAGGCATAAATTCTCTAGACAAAGCATGCAAGCAGCATGATATTAGCTATTCGCAAAGCAATAATCTAAGTGACAGACACATAGCAGATGGTATATTAGCAGACACAGCTGCGCAAATTGCAAAGAATTCAGGGACGAAATTCGGGGAGAAAGTTGCGGCTTGGGGTGTAAATAAAATCATGCGTGTTAAACGTAAACTTGGATCGGGCATAAGACACAAACCTATGAAGAAAAAACAGAATAGGAAAGCACCCATAAAGAAGGGTGGACTGTTGCCCTTTATTTTCCCAGCATTGGCTGCGCTAGGTAGTTTGATTGGTGGAGCTGCAGGCATAGCCAAATCTGTTAACACTGCTAAGAACCAGGTGAAATTGCTAAGTCAAAATGCTCAGCATAATGCTAAAATGCAGGCACTAGCACACATTTCAAAAAACGGGTCCGGCCTCTTCTTGCAACCTTACCCAGTGATGGGAGGAGGAGGAAGGCAGAAACCAAGAAGCAAGAAGAAGGGAAACAAGAAACAATAATAAATAACTTACCGAAACGACCTCTTACCAATGTAGACTTAAAGATAGCAATAAAAAAATTAAAAATTCCCTACTTTAGAGATGTGTTTATGAGGAACAACCTACCAAGAAAACCATGGCATAACGAATGTGCTATTATTAATTTAGATTCCTCTGAAGGCCCTGGAAGTCATTGGGTTTCCTTTAGCAAGAAGGGTCTGAATGTTACATATTACGATAGTTTTGGAGATTTACCTCCACCCCTGGAACTAAGACAATATTTGAATCCATCAAATATAACCTACAACTATACTAGGCAGCAGAGAATAAACTCATGGAACTGTGGTCATTTATGCATACATTTTCTGCTCTGTGTATATAAGAAACACAAGTGAGAGTTTAGGCTCACAGTTCAAAAACGAGGGAAAGTGGTACCACATAGAGAGACGTAATCGTATAACCTGAAATGTCGATTACGTTAATACTAACGGGAAACAGTTCGGAACTATGTTCCACACACTTTCCTCCATTGGAACTTAGTGGCGGAGAGTGGGAAATGGCTCTTGTCGACTTTCACAGCTATAATAGCATTCCTAATGTACATGAAACAAACCATTATTTTCGTTATATCTTAAAGGGTGAAGAGCAGTCCCACGAGCTGATTCTACCAACAGGCAGTTATGAAATTGCGGACATTGAGATGTATGTGAAACAAAAGCTACCAGCTAACATCATCTTCACACTAAGAGGCAACCCCAACACACTACAGTGTGCAATGTATAGTGATGCAGCAATAGATTTTCGTGCAAATGATACTCTACGAAGCATGCTTGGCTTTGAAGCTGGAATCTACAAGGAAGGAATAGTACATGAATCAACACTGGCTGTGAATATCCTTCCAGTGAACGTCATACGTATTACAACCAATATCGTCGGCAACAGTTTTCTCAACGGAAAGGTAAACAGCACGCTACATGAGTTTGCTCCACTTGTACCACCCGGATATAAAATAACGGAACTACCAAAAAGTCTCATTTATACTCCAGTCACCGTCAAGAGAATACAGGAACTGATTGTGCGGGTTGTTGACCAGGACGGTTACCTAATTAACTTTCGAAACGAACAAATCACTTTACGTCTACATCTGAGGAAATATGGGCGTGAAATACTTTAATCTGTATAAAGGTAGGGGAGTGACGAAACCTAGAGTCAGTGGATCACGAGACCTCAAGCGACTAACACGTGTAAACGTACGCTTACTTAAGAATTTGGGGTATAAAGTTAATCAAAATGGCCGATAGTATTTTAGAAATTGAACAGCCGATACAATACGATGATGACATTACCAAAAGTGAATACCATTCTTATAGGCCATTCCTACATGGTCCCTATGAAGCAAGCTCTGAGGTAAGAATTTCAATACAAAATGCTGATATCTACACTCTAATCTCCAAGAGCATTCTACGCATACGTGGCACTTTCGCCAAGGCAGATGGTACAGCACCGGATAATGCAAAAATTATAAACAATGGAATAATGCATATGATGAGTCGGATAGCATATGAGCTGAATGGTGTTCAGATTGATGAGTGTCGAGATGTGGGGACTGTATCTACCGTGAAAAACTACTTGTCACGCACAAGTGATGAAAATGGACTTAGTGAAATGTCAGGGTGGAGTCTCGAAGAGAACTACAGCCTTCCTGTTACTGCAGCTGGACAGTTTGAGATTTGTGTGCCACTAAACCATCTGCTCGGATTCGCAGAAGACTATAAGCATATTATCATAAATGCAAAGCAAGAGCTAGTGATAGTATTGGCAAATACATTTACTAATGCCATTGTAGATGTAAGTGTCCAACCACAACAAGTGTCACTAACTCTAAATAGCTTCGAATGGCTTGTTCCACAGATCACTGTTTCACCATCCCAAAGAACACGGCTTCTTCGACTGGTGGAGAAGGGAAAAAATATCGACCTAGCTTTTAGATCGTGGAGCATAGAATCATATCCTAGTTTACCACATGCTCAAACAATTTCTTGGAATGTGAAATCGAGTTTTTCCACAGAGAAGCCACGGTATATAATCGTAGCATTTCAAACTGCTAGACATAACACCATTAATGCTGATAAATCGAGATTTGATCACTGCGACGTAAAGAATATCAAAGTATACCTCAACTCAGAAAGCTACCCCTACATTGATTTAGAAAACAATTTCACTAATGGGTATTACTTACTTGCATATAACATGTATGCAAACTTCCAGTCGAGTTTCTATGGACGGCAATGTGCACCGCTTTTGACTCCTCAAAGTTTCAAAGACAGAGCAACTCTGTTTATGTTTGATGTATCTCGCCAGGATGAAAGGATTGCTTCAAATGTAATAGATTGCAAAATTGAAGTTACAACTTCAAGGAACATCCCTGCTTTAACTCAAGCCTTTGCGATTATACTACATGATAGACTTGTATCGTATAACCCAAGAGACAAAACTGTTAAAATACTGACCTAGAAAGGATATTGGCTTAGTCTCGTCTCGACCGCCATGACGAAATGTGTAAACCTCCAAGGCTTCTCTAGTCAGTATGGGTTTATTATCAAGGAACTTAGCATTGCAGATGAAGAAGGAAATGTAATAACACGTAACTTTCAACCTCCATTTAAATGGCGATATCTCACCAGGAAGCATCAAAAAACAAATGCTTGGCTCACTAGAAATTTTCATGGTTTACATTGGGAACACGGACTCTTTCCTTATGCTTCAATACCCAACATATTGACAAGTCATCTGACCGGACCTGTATTGGTTGTAGGAATAGAGCAGAAACGGTGGCTGGCTAGCTATTGTAAGCATCATGTGCTAATATTAGATGTACAAGCAGAATATGACTGTCCATCATTGAAATAAATAAATAAATTGTACACGTGCAATAATACATGTCCAGGTCCGATCTCAAGACACAATGCAAGCATGCTTAGGGCTTGGATGGTTGATCACCGCGTTGGAATGTTGGAGGGCGTCAGCAAGGCGGTGGGGACAACAACGGAAGCAACGGTACATGTGACTGGACTGGAGGGGGGTCCTAACGGTATAAATTGACATCAACACCCTAGACACAGCAGTCAACTCATAGTCGAGTGGGTATAGTGCTGCTGCTACAAATTCAAGCAAATGCCGTTCGATCTGTCTGCAAAGTATGCGGAAGTAACGCCGGGATTTCGCCGTGTGAACTACATCACCGAGGATGGATACTTTCAACTAGAGGTCTGCAACTTCGGTCATCACTGGACCAGTGATTGTGACGAGGAGGCTCCGGACATCATCGAGACATCCTGCAACAAGGTAGATTGTGTCGTCCATTATCTAAGACCTGACAGTACATTCCCTACAACATTAGAAGCGCTTAAGGCTGCATCAGCGACTGAAACTATAAGCTCGGAACCAGACTATTCCTCAGTAAGGTGCGAGTTGCAGCGCAACACCGATCCGGAGGCAGTTATTAGTTGGAAGGAACAGTGTGACGGGTTTATTCACAACACCACCTACGTTAACCATCATTGGTACACATCCTGCAGCTTTCTACTGTGTAGACTCTACCGCTTCACACCCTTCAGTTAAATTTGTAAGCTAAGAAGCAATTTGAAGGTTCGTGCGGTTGTTATTATGTCTTCACGCCATGACAATGACTTCAACAGCTTGTGGCGGAATACGTTTGAATGTATTAGGACCATACCCTTAGAGGACATACCAAGTGAAGCAGAGGATGAGGAAACATTTCTACACAATTGGTTTGAAATCGAGTACTGCAGACAACATGGGCGACGCTGGTCACGTGAAGAGCCGTGAGGACGATCCCCTGAGCGTGATCGTTCGCCAATAGAGTCCGCACATCAAGTTTTTAGAGATGTACCTACAATTCAACCTGCTCGTGAACCAATGTTACCACCAATCATCGCTGTCGAACCACTGCCAATTGCATCTCGTCAATCACCTCCTACATCAATCAAAGAGAGACCGTCACCTCCATCAATTGTGGGGAGACCAGCACGGACATCGCATCTCATGCTAGGAGCAAATCTAACGTCTAACTTTATAAACGTAAGTGAATCAGCAATTAACATCTCATAGAGTATAGTATACAACTGAAAACAATTTTAACAATGGACTGTTCTAATAAATGCTCTACTCTATGGAATTGCATAACAGACATATTTATCCAAGTGATACATATATTTTTAAATACGACCCTCGCCTCGTGCGATGGCAGTCGAGCTGAAACTGTGGTGGTGTAAGGACCTACAGCAGAAGTAGTTAACCAAGATGTCTAACTTTCAACCGAACATGATATACTCCAGTGTAACGCCCGGTCTAGGTACTGTTGATTACAGTGAGTCTATCGACGGGGTTTTAAAACATTTTTCGGAGAGATGTGACGCTGTGTTTCACGTGAAACAGGTTTTAAACCCAGGACCTCAAGATACACCTCTAGAAGTTATCAACTGTCTGGGCTATGGACATTGTAGTGTGAATATGATGAGAGACGATACAGTTCTCCCTGCAACACCTGAAGAGGTTTTCGCACATGCATTCAACCTACCAGCTATTCGGTCACCACCAGCATCTGCATGTGGCCAGACTTCGCCAGTACAGACATCAACTGCCTGTACCCAGATGGGTGCTACATCGCCAGCACCTACTACATCAGTAGCAGTCCAGCCTAAACGCCGGCGTCAGCTTCGCCTTCCTACATCTCGCAAGAGTCGAACCCGAGATCTCAGTCATCTAGGTCCGATCAGTGAAGACACCACTCAAGTATGTTCCACAGAAAACACTAGTGATGAAAGAACTGTTGAGATTGCCCGTGTAGCTGTACGTTCATTACTTCTGGAACTATTGAGCAAAGTATAATGTTATTTATATCAATTTTCTCTTTAATATGTATTTCAGAGTTTATTCTACTCTATGTAACTTGTAGTTATGCTTAATATTTAGGTATTGGGTCTCGAGTTAATGTTGCCTTTGTCACTATGATGTGTAGTGTGTGAATATTATGTGATTTTATTACTCGTTATTTACTTCTTGTAAATCATCGATTGTTCTTACCCCTTGCTGTTTGTAATAAGATTTAAATAAATATGTGTTTAACATTTACGTTGTTTGCTTTAATTTCAAAACATTTAATTGCCGCTATTATTGAATTGTAACTATAAGTTATTAGTCTCCTCAGCTAGAGTGATTGCTTTAATACATAAATTCTAACACTACCTTCGAGATGTCTTCCGCCACTACGAGAAGAAGAGAGAGTCTCTACACAACACCAATATTTTATAAATACTCTATCATATTTAATAAACATACATTATTAATTAATAATAATATGGCTACAGGTTCCAAACTTATCTCGACTGGTCACACATTGCATAACACTTGTAGGTTTTTAAATTCAAACTTGGCACCATCCGGCGACAATACCTTGAATTAAAGATGGCCGACAGTGGTGCCATCCGGTAGCGACTTTATGAATTAAAGATGGCGATGGTGGCGCGCTCCGGCGGTAACTTTAAGAATTAAAGATGGCGACGGTGGCACACTCTGGTAGCAACACTAGGAACTAAAGATGGCGATGGTGGCGTCATCTGGTATCGATTATATTAACTAAAATATGGCGACGGTGGCGCCATCTACCAGCCAACTTGAGAACCAAGATGGCGGCGCCTCTGGCAACTAATTTTTGAATTTGGCGCGCGATACTAGCGACATCTACCAGCCAACTTGAGAACCAAGATGGCGGCGCCTCTGGCAACTAATTTTTGAATTTGGCGCGCGATACTAGCGACATCTACCAGCCAACTTGAGAACCAAGATGGCGGCGTCTCTGGCAACTAATTTTTGAATTTGGCGCGCGATACTAGCGACATCTACCAGCCAACTTGAGAACCAAGATGGCGGCGCCTCTGGTAACTAATTTTTGAATTTGGCGCGCGATACTAGCGACATCTACCAGCCAACTTGAGAACCAAGATGGCGGCGCCTCTGGTAACTAATTTTTGAATTTAGCGCCATCTGGTAGTCTGTGCTGGAATTAAAGATGGCGGCTGTATAATAATTTTAATTTAAAATGTGGGGCCTTAGGTATGCATTAAGGAAGGCAAAAACACCCTCCTCCCCCATTTATCATAAACTTGCCGTCAGTACGTAGCATATATAGATTATTTATTCCACCATATCCCAATTGGTCTCGTGGTCTAGTGGTCAAGGTGTCCGCCTCGTAACCACGACATCCTGGACGTTTTCACGTCCCATGGATCGAATCCCAGCCTCGGCACTGAAAATATTTTAGTTAAAATAAAATAATCCCTGCTGCTATCTGGTGGCGACCAACAGAACTATATGACGTCACAAGATGGCTGCCTCCAGCAGACGAAAACAAGATGGCGGCCACCAGCAGACGAAAACAAGATGGCGGCCACCAGCAGACGAAACAAGATGGCGGCTGATGATTACATCGAATTTCAAAAGTTCGAAAAAAAAATTCTAATCCAAGATGGCGGCCGTGACGAAAAGTGCAACGGTGACGTCACGATTCGAAGTTGGTGGAAATTTCTAGAAATATAAAATGGCGGATGGATTAGCATGGATTAGCATATGGATTAGCATGGATTAACATATGGATTAGCATAGATTGGCATACGAATTGGCATAGATTGGCATACTGATTGGCATAGATTGGCATGGATTAGCATAGATTGGCATGGATTAGCATAGATTGGCATGGATTAGCATAGATTAGCATACGGATTAGCATGGATTAGCATACGGATTAGATGACGTCATCCAAGATGGCCGCCGGATCCTCGATCCTCCGCCTGTTCTTGAACCCCCTATTTCCAACTACTGTTTTACATTCTAACTTGCGACTAAATGAATGCGTGAAATTTCCGTATCTCTAGTAATAGTACTTAAGGTTTCAGTTCATGTGCTTGTAGAGCCTTTTCAGAAAAACAATTAACAGTACTCTCGAGTAATTACCTTTAATCAAATCAATAAATTTTATTTTCATTTTGTCTTGCTTCGTGTTGCCCTTAACGTCAATGACGGTCCGCTCGAATCAATTTAATTGGTTTTTGTGGCACGGGTCGGATAGATATGTTTTTCCTTTGCGTAATTTTTTTTTAAATATCATTTGTTTCACCGCTGGAGGGTAGGGATCTGCCGTCAACAAAGCTTTCGAAGGCCAACATTCAAAAATTTATAATTAAGAGCAAATTGACTTTGCAAACGAGCACGGATCGTCTGGATGTACAACACGAGAGAAACTTTTTTTATTTTTGTTATTGTTGGCTGGTAATTAAATGAGTTTGGGGATTGAATATATTCAGATCTGAGAGTTCAGCCAATATTTGACGAGCACATGCGAAACGCACGAAATAATGATTGAAATGCATTGGCCAGTATTTAGCTATCTTGTTGGCTGTGGATCGTTCAACTTTTTTTTTGATTAGCGGGAAAAAAAAACAGGCATTAAGTACCGGTTATATCACCTCGCGATGTTCTACCATCAGGTTTCCCATAAACATTCAACTTATTCATTTTTAATTAACTTTTCAATGTGATATTTAAACCATACAAATGTCAACACAATATGATAAGAGACTGGGTTCAATAATATCCAGGATAGACTCCACGAATCTTTGAATACTTGTGCAAACTTCGCATTACAACTGAGTAAGATGTGATTCAGTAGGCCTACATGTTTGATTGAGGATCTCTAACTGGCCAAATTTCTCCAGATGAACAGTTAACCAAAATCTATTTTAATTTTAGCATATCACGAACTGAAGCTGCGAATTTTTTTGGTCTATTCTTATAATGAAAATATGTGCGTATTTATGTTGGAATAATAATTTCGAAACTTGACCAAACTAGGCGTTCCTTCTTTTTGATTGGCGGTCGTCTGCAGGAGATGCAACTGCCTTATTTTTTTACCAGGCCATTCAGGACGCGTTGGATTCCGTAAGAAAAGGCGGTGATTCGCTTTGTAATAGTCAACATATGCCTCAAATAAACTTAACCAGTCACGAAACTCTCATCTAGTCTCAAAATATTTTCGCAAAAATACATGCCCCTAAAGATTGGCTGAGTTTATTTCAAGTATGCTGCACGTCTACTTTCAGCATACGAATTGCATCCACTCTGTGCGGAAGTAAACACGTTCCGGTTTGCAGTGTCTTCTCTTGCAGATGACCGTTTAGACACACGGAAATTTCGCACGTACACAGAACTGTGAATTTTAGACTGGCATCGAATGAATTCGTAAATTTCCGTAGTTTTTACGGCCGTCTAACTACGATGAAGAAACCAATGAGCATTCGGAATTTTTTACGCAAGAAATAACTTCCCCCTGATAGGATGTTACACTATGATACTCTTTAAAAATTGGATCAGAAATATTCATGTAAAATACAGATATTTGTTAGTAGATAGTATAAGCCGATTCAAGGACAGGCGGAGGATTGAGGATCCGGCGGCCATCTTTGATTACGTCATCGTGACATTTGACCTCGACCTTGACTATGCTAATCCATGCCAATCTATGCTAATCCATGCCAATCTACGCCAATCTATGCCAATCTATGCTAATCCATGCCAATCATTGCTAATCCATGCCAATCTATTCTAATCCATCCGCCATTTTGTATTTATAGAAATTTCCACCAAATTCGAATCGTGACGTCACCGTTGCACTTTTCGTCACGGTCGCCATCTTGGATTCGATTTTTTTTCGAACTTCAACTTTTCGAAATTCGATGTAAACGTCAGCCGCCATCTTGATTTCGTCTGCTGGAGGCCGCCATCTTGTGATGTCATAAAGTTCTGATGATCATGCTAGTTTTATTCTAACCCGCTAGAGTGCAGTAATCGTTTATTATTACTGAGGTGCCCGCCATCTTGAAATTTGGACACCATATTGGAATCGTGTAATTATTTAGCTAGAAATGAGGGAAAAATTCCAAAATTCACCGAAAAAATCACTTATTAATTTACATATTGAATCGATCAGTTTCTGTCCTTGGTTCGATACCTCAACAGTGACAAGTGTAAATAATATTAAATAAATTTATTATTCTGTTTTCCATTAACTTCATGGAGTTTATAAATCATTCTCTCTTCAAAAATAAAACTCAAGACATTGTACGACAATGATCGACGAATTAAATACGTTGCCGATAAGCATAACACGAAAGTCTAGTTTTTCGATACTTAGAATAACCTCTAATCCGTACATGTACAAAGCCAAACATACATATAGACCAAACGTCTTCGGACCTCGAGACCGGGTCATAAACAATGTCAGACGTATATACCAGTTATTTCCGAACCTCTCGACCTTCTTCATCGATAGCTAATTATATTCAATTAAACCAACTTATCATGTTTTTAAGCTTACAAGAACCACAATACCATCAAAAAGGCAGCACATTTTGGAAGCACCATAAACAAAAAGGAAGCACCATCAACCAAAATAAAGCACATTTAGAAGCAAAATCAAAAAGGCAGTGCATTTTGGAAGCACAATCAAAAAATGTAGCACATTTTGGAAGAACAATCAAAAAGGCAGCACATTTTGAAAGCGCCATCAACAAAAAGGCAGCACGACGTGACTACTAGCCATGAGATTACGAGACTATGCGATTGCGAGTCTACAAGGTTACGTGATCGCAAGTCTATAGGACTACGAAGCTTCCAGAACACAAGGTTACGAGACTGCGAGGCTAAAGTACTACGTAGCTAACAGGACACGAGGCTACGTGGCTACGAGACTACTTGGCTCTAACTGACTACAATAGCACCATTCAGTGGTGAGAGTTAATTTATCTCATGCAAAATAACCTGTTTAAAGTAGTGTCGATTAAATTCAACAGATGAAACCACATGATGCTTGCAGGTAAATATTATTTAGTTTTTTTTATGTGGGATGCGGGATGTTCACTAACGATCGCAAAAGAAGGATGGCTTCGCTATATTCCAAGGAGAAGAAAGTTCGTCTTTCATGTTAGTGCTTCACAGATGTCTCATGGTGTATTATTTGACTCAGTTATGATTGTTTATTTTTTGAATTCCACCTAGTAAAAAAATTGCAAGTGCAGTTTTACTAGCAGAAATTCACGAATTAAATGTAACACCAAATAAAATGTCATGACTCATTAGGTAAAAAATCCTTTATGCAGAGAGCGGTTTATCAGAATAGACAGAAGCACTTGAAGAAACCACTGGAATAAACAGGAGCACACGGAGAAACCCATCATAATATTGACGAGAATAATCGGGACGACACGGAGAAAACCGCCACATGTTTTCTTTGATATCATAAAATTACAAAAAAAAATAATTTAGTAAATAAAAAATAATTTAAAAAAATTAAAATCGAAAAAAAAAATACATAAACAGATTCTGCTAGCTTGTGAATATTATCATTGTTGAGGAAAGATAGAGTTCCAGTCCAAGCGAGAATTTTATTTATATTTTATGTATCGTCTTTGTTGTTTTAATAAGATAGGCTTTAAAAAAATCAGATCGTTAACAGCTTTGTCCGACAATCTGTTTCTAATTTGTGTAATAATGCCGCCGGACAAAGAGAACACACTATCGTTTTCAATAGATATAGGTTTTATTGTGTTTAAAGCTGTGGTTCTCAAACAGTGGTCCGCGGACCATCAGTGGTCCGCGAGAGCTAAAATATGGTCCGTGAAAGATTTCAAACTTTAAATGAACGCGCGTCGGTGAACAAAAGCGAGCGCGGTGCGCAGGCGACCGGGGGAAGGGCAAGCAACTGACTAAACATTATGGCGCAATCCGGTCAGTCAATCGTACGTTTTCATTGTTTTGCTCAGCAGTGTTGTTTTAGTGATTCTGTCTATCTGTTTAGTGGGTCAACATCTGTATCTCCTAAATATTCTTATGGATTTTTTGATAAAATATGAACAGGGTAAGTAGGCTACGCTTTTTTCTCTGTTAAACGTTTTTAATAAAAACATGCAATTACAAAACATAATGTGGACGTTAGTTTACGAATGAATCTTGTGTTCGTGTATTACAAATGTTCACAACCGTTAGGTACTGTTAGTTGAAAACATATTTATATATAAAATAAAGAAAAATGAAATTATAAATTTCCGTTTTGAGAAATTCAACTTTTATTTAAAAAAAATTATATATATTCATTATTTTGTAAATTATAAGTGTTAATTATTTTCTACATAAGTAGGTACCTATCTATGTGTTCCTGCTTATAAAAAATTATTTTGCAAATATTTACAAAAAATATATATTTTGGCAAACAAATTATTAAGTTGGTTTATCAAAAATTAATAAGCAGTTTCGTGGATATTATAAATTGCCAGTTATTCTATATTGTTGATTATTGTGCGTTGAAAATCATTTTTGTAATAGTTGTAGTGATTATATTTTCCCACAAAATTCTTCTTAGTGCCAAGAATATTACTTTGATAACCATGCCCTATTCGCACGCCAATCCATTAAAAATAATATAACTTTTTCATGAGAACTTTAAAAAATAAATGCATTATATGTTTTTTATTTAATCTTAAAAATGACAAAGAATAATTTATTTATAAGATGTAAAAATTTATACTTACATATAGGTAAAAAGTTATTAAAGATAAAAAGTAATTAAAGGTTTAAAGTTATTAAAGGTAAAAAAGGTTTTAATATTTAACTCCAGATATGTAATACATTTAAAAATGACTTGGCACTTTTAGTATAACCGTCATAGAATCAGACAATTTGAGGCTGGCACCAAGAGGGTTAAGGGAAATTTAAGTTACCTACAAAGACCCTTGTTTTTACGATTAGACAACATTATTTTTTAAATGGTGTAGTAAAGATTAAAGTTTGTAAAAAAAATGATAGCGAGGTTAGAATTTCTTGGAAGCCAGTTCGTATTTATTTATTTAATGATTTATTTTATTAATTATGAAAAAATTAGCTATAATATTTTTTATTCTTTTAGTTGGCATAAAACATAATATAGGCATAACAGTGTACACTCTATAGCATTTTGGTTTTGTTTTCAGAAAATGCTACCTAAGAGAAAATATGATAATAGTTACATTAAATTTGGATTTACTTCGATAGAAAGTAATAGAGAAATAAAACCACAATGCGCAACTGTTCTCGCGAACGAAGCCTTGAAGCCAGCGAAATTAAAACACCTAGAAACGATTCATCCAAAATGTTCTGACTGACCACCAGAGTTATTTCAAGGAAAATGGGATGATTTTAAAAAAATAACTGGGGCCTAGTGGTACAAGTTATGCATCATATGAAAAAAAAACCCATTAGTAGCATCGTTTGAGATATCGAAATTAATAGCACAATCAAAAAAACCTCACACAATAGGAGAAACTATTGTGAAACCTTGTTTGATCAAAGCCGTCGAAGGAGTTTTAGGGTTAGAAGCAAAAAAAAATATACAAGATACACCTTTTTCGAACAACACGGTGAAAGCTAGAATTTAACTAATGTCAAATGATATCGAGGAGCAACTTGTTTCAAGAATTAAAATGTCGCCATTCTTCGCTTTGCAATGCGATGAATCCACTGACATTTCTAATTGTGCTCAGTTTCTTGTTTTTGTCCGCTTTTTAGACGACGACAACATAATCAAAGAAGAACTGTTGTTTTCTCATGAACTGGATATGACATCAAGAGGTATCGACATCATGAATATAATAACTGGATATTTCCAGAAATATGGCATTATGTGGGAAAAGCTAGTCGGTTTCTGTACGGATGGTGCTCCTGCGATGTTAGGATCACATTCCGGTCTAGCAACGTTAATCAAACAGAGGAATCCGTCAATATTAACATCGCATTGTATCCTTCATCGCCAGGTGTTAGCTTCCAAGACTATTCCTAAATGCCTTAATGATACAAAGAAATTGGCCATAAAAGTAGTAAATGACATTAAAAGCAGTGCCTTAAATGTACGCCTTTTTAAAAAACTGTGCCTTGAAATGGACTCCAACCATGAGAACCTCCTTTTTCACACAGAGGTTCGTTGGTTGTCAAAAGGCAATATGCTGGAGAGATTATACGAGCTGAGAGGAGAGATTGAGTTGTTTCTAAGTGAGAAAAAATGGAGACTTACTAGTAGAGGCAAAGGTGGATATTAGGGCCCGGGGTTGTTATTTGGGCCCCCACTGTATCTAGACATACAGGCCACGAATTCTAGCGGTGAACGCTGGAACTACTAAAGCATGAAGCCAAACAGCACTGGCGAGCGCGCCAGTGTAGTACCTGTCATGGTTAGTGTTGCGTGAGACTAAAATTTTTGTTCCTGAGCAAAACTTTAAAAGGTAATTGTTGACATCATAGCTATCGTAGCTTCTTTGTTGTATTTGGTAAATACGTGGTAAGGTGTGTGCTTAGTATGTTCTAAGGATTCCGTATCACATCAGGTATGGTCATAACATTGGTAAATAAACCCGTAGCAAAATTTTATTTTCCAAGATAGCTAAGGTGGATATATGGGCCCCTTGCAGTGCTGGTTATATGGGCCCAATAATCTTAGGGGCCCATATTACAACCACTACAACGTTATGTTACGTTTTATGTTGCAGATTCCCCGAAAACTCCTGGTACCCCCTAAAAAGGGTAAAAGGCAGGCGTGGAATAAAGAAGACATGTCGAAAGCCGTATCAGCAGTTAATAAAAGAAAATGGGTTTAAAAAAAAAAACCAAAAACTTTTTCCGTACCACGATCTACTTTACAAAGACTATGTCGTGTTGAGAAACCTATTCAAGAAGTAGTGAACATGAAAATAGTACGGCCTACAATAATCCCTCCAGCCCTTGAAAAGGAGCTAGTAACATATATTTTGATAATGGAGGCGAATTTTCACGGCCTTACAAGAAACGATGTGCGCCGGATGGCCTATCAGCTGTGCGTCAGAAATAACATAGCACACCCATTTACGAATGGCGAAACTGCATGACGTTCCTGGTTTGACCATTTCATGTCGCGCCACAAAGAGGTAATATATATTTTGAAACCTTCAGCGACTTCTTCCGCTAGGGCCAATGGCTTCAACAGGGAAGCTGTAAACTCTTTTTACAATCTATTGGAAGCTGAATTCCAGATAAACAACTACAGTGCCGACAGAGTGTTCAACGTAGATGAGTCCGGCATTAGTGTTGTGCAAAGTAAGGTATCTGAAGTTGTAGGTCTCCGAGGCAAAAGGCAGGTAGGAGCCCTAACAGCTCCAGAATGAGGGTCGCTAGTAACTTGCATTTTTAACATGAATGCTTCTGGGTTTCAAATCCCACCTATGCTAATTTTTTCCAAGGAAAAATATGACAGAAACACTAATGAAAGGTGCCCCACCAGGATCCATTGGAAGGTGTCATCCTTCAGGTTGGATTCAAACCAACCTATTCACTGATTGGTTTAACCATTTTTTGTCAAAAGCAAAACCAACGGCAGATGAACCAATTTTGCTAATTCTAGATGGTCATCACACTCATACAAAGAACGTTGATGTCATTGAACTAGCTCGTGCAAACCACGTAACGATCGTTAGCCTGCCTCCTCACACTACACACAAGTTACAGCCTCTCGACAGAAGCTTTATGGGTCCTTTGAAGTACTACTACAGTGAAAATATTAGGCAGAGGCAGTTACACAACAACAGACCTCTAGGACCATATGACATTGCTGAGCTATTGGGGAACGCTTTTATCAAGTGTCAAACAGGTGAAATAGCTGCTAGTGGGTTTTCTGCAACCGGGATTTTCCCTTTCAATCGCCACTTGTTCATTGATGTTGACTTCGCTCCTTCAGAAGAAGCTAATGTAGTTCTAATGAAGTTCTAAAAGCGTGTAAAGGGCGAACATCCCACAAAAAAACACAACAGTCTACTTCTAGATATTCTACGGCTGCCATTGCTACATCCACTTCCAGGCCTGCTGCATCCACTTCCGGGCCTGCTGCTAAGAACCTAACTCCATCTGCGAAAGACTTGGTAGAAGCTGGCCCTTCCGGGTGTTCTTCTTCGATGCGTTCTGGTCATGTACCACCTCAAGACATCCTGCCTATTCCACGACCAAAAAAGAGAATGACAAATAAAGGCCCGAAACCTATGAAATGTGCAGTAATTACATCATCACCTTATAAACTTGCATTAGAAGGAGAAGAGCAAAAAAGGAATGAAAAATTAACAACAGCTAATGAAGCCGCGACAAAGAAGTAAAACACAGGAAAAGAAACTGTCAATACAAAACCAAAGGCGAAAAAAGGGTTAAAAAGGAGGTTGTGTTTTGTAGAATCATCAGATGAAGAAAACCAATAAGATGATTTCGACTCAGGAGAATCTGTCATGGAAGCTGAAGTAGGAAGTTTTGCCCCCGACGATGAAGATGCAGTCTGTCTATTCTGTGAACAGGTCTTTTCTAAAGACTGTAGCGGTGAACTGTGGGTACAGTGTATGATTTGCGAAATGTGGGCTCATAACCTTTGTGCTGGGGCTGACAGAGATGTGTTTATCTGTGACTTCTGTAAATAGTTTTTTTTAATGGTTCAGTCAAGATATCTTAATTTTTATGTTCAAAAAACAATTTTTAACAGACTTTTCTGATCAGGCGATCTTGAATTAGGTTTATTTTGTTATTAACAATTTAAAAAACAAAGTAGTTTTTATAAATTTAAATTTTTAACTAGTTCATAGATTAGTTGATATGTTTGCATCCTAATCCAATAGTTTTTATGTTTTAAAAGCAAAATATCTTTCAATATACAACTTTTTCCAAGCAGCTACTATAACGCTTTGTGTTTTTATACTATTTCAAAAATTAATACAATACATAACAACTGTAATAAATGATTTTTTTGTGATATTTTAATGTTTTTTTATTGAGAAAACCCAGTACAAAATTTTTTTTAAAAAAATGCAGACTTTTGATAAAATTTTTTAGTAGGTTATGTGTGTGTAAAAACAAGTCCTAGCACTTTTAAATCAATAGTAAACAAATCAAGGAATTTTTTTATTAATTGCAGGTAAAAATATTAAAAATTAAAAAATTTTTATTCAAAAAACTAAGTGGGGGCCCAAATATCCACCTTTGCCTCTACAGTTTACTGATTTGACATTCCAGATGCATTTGGCATATCTGGTGGATATTTTTACACACTTAAATAAGTTGAACTTGCAAATGCAAGGTTCAGGAAACAGACAATTAGAAGGCGTTGCAAATATTTTTAATTTTGAAGATAAACTTCGTGCTTTTATTTTCAAACTTAAATTCTGTATTAGTCATTTTGGCGAGAGCAATTATAGTGCGTTTGCAACATTGAAGGCACTCCTTGACGACAAAAAGTATGTCATGTTTAGGGAAAGAATACAAAAAAAAACAGTAAATATCATTTGCAAATGTTGGTTGATGAATTCAACCGTTACTTCCCAGAATATAACAATACAGAAGCTAATGTGGACCAAAAACTGATACGCAACCCTTTTGGCACTAACGCTAAAGAAGTCGCAGAAGAAGTCCAAGAAGAACTTATTGAATTACAAAATGACAGGAACTGCAAGGAGACTTTTCAATCTGATTCTTTGGAGACGTTTTGATGTAAGAAAGCAATTTCATATACTAAAATTCTAGAAATCGCTTTGCGCTATCTTATACTTTTCTCAAACACTTATTTTTGCTAACAAGGATTTTCTGCATTACTGATCATTAAAAACAAATACAGAAATCGACTGAAAGTAAGTGATGATATGCATGTAGCTTTGGGCAAATATATTACCCTAAGAATTCAAGATCTTGTACAGAAGATGCAAGCTCAAAAATCTCAATGATGCAACTGAATTGTGTAATAAAAATATATGTTTTCAATCATAACAGTGTTAATTAATGTTTATTTTGGTTTTTTGGATAGCTTATGTTAAACGATTCGATTAACATTGAATGATTAGGCTTAAAGTTTATTTTGATATTGATACAGATTATTTTTTAACCGTGTGGTCCCTGCTAATAATAATGAAAATAAAGTGGCCCCTGATCAAAATAAGGTTGAGAACCACTGGTTTAAAGCTTTGTAAATTCTAAACTTGCAGTACGCTATCCGGTGGCTTCAAACAACTGCAATTCCTTTTCTAATGTCACTCTTGATTTTTCTACAAGAATTTAGGGTACATTTTCTTCCATTTTATTTGTTTCCTTGTTCCATTGAACTTTGAAACGACTCGTCGGATTAGTTGTGTACTGTAGAGCTACTGGTACTAGGTTCGGTGTCCATTATTTCCAATTAAGTGGCGTTTGGATACGAGGGATATTTTCAAAAGGTCTGCATTACAGTTTTTCCGCAATACGTGCAGTTTTACTCAAATTCGAAGGGGAAAAAAATCCATATTTTGTGACTGTGAGCTGTGGTGGCCAGTGTGCAAATATTTTAACAAACATATAACCCGTCTTCTTTTTTCTAGACGAGCTTTCAAAGTTTCAAATAACCATTTCACCAGATTATCATTTGTCGTTGTCAATGGAAGTTTTTTCAGCAACATTTAAATTATTGCTCCGGCTGTGAGTAATGAAGAGTTTTGTCTGCCTAAGATTTCTACAGCTATACTGACAAGATGCAATATATAAACGATTGACTGCAAAATAAGAAGATTGTCTTCATTCCAATTGTCTAACGTGTTTAAATCAATGAACGCTTTATTTTAGCAATTTTTGAGCTTCAGAAACAGTTCTGCCATTACAATGATAGAGTTACACCTCGTCGTGACATCTAGTAATAAACTGAGTTCTTTCCCAAATTCAGATTTCACATATTTCTGTAATTGCTTTTTTTTCAGTGGACTGTTTCTTAAAATTTTCACTAAGAATCGAGTATCATCGATCACTCTTTTAATTTCATAATTTGGTTGTAATTGTAATGGGCAGTTGGTTTCTTAGCTAGCATTGCTGTCCTCTTCTTCATCATAGACGATTTAATTGTCACCATAATCAGTTTCAGTGTCTTCGGAGGTAGAAGCTGCGGATGTGGCAGTAGCCCGTTTTTTTATTATAAAATGTGTCCAAAAATCCTAGATGTAATACGCGATTCAAGCATAGCATGATATCCCTAGGGATTTCCATACCAAACTTCTTCATTACGTTTGGACCATCGCTGATGGTGGCCACAATATGTTTTTTCAAAAACTAGTAGGAAATTTTCAATGTATCTTCGGCTATTTGTCTGGTCTCTTCGGCACTGCATTTACCTCGTATGTACACCAAACCCAAATAGAACACTTCTCCGTTCAAACAATGCAGACACAAAATAAAGTACCTTCGGTTTCGGACGCTGGTCCATTCGTCAACTGGAAGGGTGAAACGTGTACCAGAAGCGACAAAATCTTTAAAAGTCTGAATAATTTTTTTTCTTTTTTCTCTTTATAATAATTCAATATAATTTTAATGATACCAGTTGCGTTCTTAGGCATTTTATAAAATTGCTTGATAATACTCTCACGAATGAATTTACTTATTGTGATTGCCCTTATATTAGGTCCATCCTCTGCCGGCAAGCGGGAAATTATTTCAGACAAAGACTTTCTTGCAACATATTCTGTTGTTTCTTACAACTTTTAAGTATTTTTTTTTATTCCAGTTCACAATATGTCCCAGGCTGTATAACCGATTTTGATTCTTCCGGCTTATTTACAAAAAAACATTTGTTGACTCTTTGGAGGTGCCTGTCAAGGTCTGTAATATCCGACCCTTTGCATGAAATTTGTTTTGGATATAACGAGCACTGTGCGTTTGATTCGTTAATTTTTTTGTAATGTCTCCACACTTTTGCCGTACTTTCCATCTTAAATGATCTATTTAAAATTGTTGACTAACCGTTACAATAACAAAATATCAATAATAATAATCCAAAAATTAATGTTATAACTTTTTTCAATGAGTATCACTATCATATAATATTTTTAAAAAAGATTCTCATCCAATCTAAACGTCTAACCTAATTAATTCAAGTAAACCAATATCTAGTGTTGGTTTAAACTTCAATGAGATTGGCGTCGTCGCAAACCGCAATCGCAACACAGCTGCGTACAGCACTTCTCCTCATAAAGTGACATTGACGACTGACTGTCTGAGCTGAGTCAAAAATATCACGAATCACGATCTCATCAACAAATGTCACAAAACAACAACATGGCGGTGAATGCTTTTACGAGTGTTGTGTTTTGTGTAGTTATCAAGTAATTATTTGTCAAGCCAATAGATGGCGCTTCAAAAGATAGTGTGGGAAGCAAATAAAGTTTATCATGAGTGGTAATAGATGTCGCTTTGAAAGACAGAGTGCGGGAAGCTAATAAAGTTTACTATGTACGACCTTTTGAACACTAAGTTATTACAATACTTTTTGAACAACTGTGACTCGAGAGTCTCGAGACGAGACAACTAAATTTACAAAAAGTCCCGGGACTTCGAGACACGAAACATCACGGGACCCAAACCCCAATGGAAACTACTGTATCACTACAAAATATTGTTTGCAGTTATACTGAGTTCGGATTCTTCCGGGAAATTATGCTTTAGGTTGTTCCAGTATTGCCAGTGCTTAAAGTTGTTTGTAAACCGTTCCCTGAATAGCTTTCCAGTATTTATTGCGCACATTAATAAGCACAATAAAACAAAATAGAGAAAAGTAATGGCTCAAAAAATAAGGCTTGAATGAAATAGGAAATAAAATATAAAGTATTGGATATATATTTTCTTAATTTTCTCATTATCATGTTACAATATCTTTCTTGTAATATTACAAATTATTTCTTGGCCACTGGTTACCAAATGAATCTTTTGTATATGTACATTTTTTTTGCTGTGTAAAATGAACGTAGTTAGGTACATTTCTAAGCTGAAGACACCAAGGAGGTAAACCTGTGGCCGTGTGCGGAGTGTAGCGCCCGGAAGCCACTGTGGAAGGGTTGGGCTTGTACTGCCGGGGTCTCGGCACGAAGGCTCTGGGCTGATGTTTGGTTTGGCACACGGCCTCCTCCCCGGAGCCGTCCGTGACCGCTTTTACTATCATTACTTCTCTTTATCGCGCATGTCAGCGGGACCGGGCGTTTGCCCGGCCGACCGGCTAATGGATCCCGCCTCAGCTAATTTAAGCTTCGCTCGTTACTAGATCTTCTGTCGTCTCGCGTAGCAAAGTAGACTTGAAACACATATGCGTCTGATTCACGATGATGATTGGACTACAGTGCTCTCGGCACGCCCTGGACGACACTAAGCCAGTTATGACTAGACACCGGAAAAATTCGCGGTTTCATTTCGCGATAGGCTAGAATCCAAATGTGTTTAACTTTTTTCTGCTTCAGTGATTGGACCACAGGTTGTCTGAAAGAATCAGGGCCAATGAATAGGAACCGGAAAAATTCGCGAATTCATTGACCTACAGGATGGATTCCAAGATCCTCTATGCACTCCGACAAATTATATCTGCTCATTGGTTACTGACTCGAAAAACCTACTAACTAGAATGCTTTTGAATCGCTACTTCTTTCGTTGAGGACTATTCATTGGAGTTGAGTCCTACATACAACCGGTGGTCCAATCACCGAAGAAGCAAAAAGTTAAACACATTTGGATTCTAGCCTATCGCGAAATTAATCCGCGAATTTTTCCGGTCTCTACCTATGAATAATCCTCAACGAAAGAAGTATCGAACCAAAAGCATTCTAGTTATAGTTGTCACGAGTCAGTAGCCAACGAGCAGATGTAATTTGTCAGAGTGCATAGAGGATCTTGGTGTCTATCCTGTAGGTCATTAAATCCGCAAATTTTTCCGGTCCCTAGTTATGAACAAGGAAATGAAGTGGTTAACCTATATATATCATATGACTTTAGTTATAGACCAATTAACACTATATCACTAGAAACCGGAAAAAATTGCGGATTCATTTCGCCATAGAATATAATCCAAACTCATTCACCTTCATGCTGCTTCTGTGATGGGACCCCAGATTACTCGAAGGACTTTGAACCAATATAAAATTCTCGACAAAATAAGTATCGGATCTCAACTCTCACTGTTAGCAGGTCTCACGAGTGAGCAGCCAATGAACAAGTATAGTTTTCCCGAGTAGACTTCATATAGGATCGTGGAGTCTATCCTAGGGTTATTGAAACCACGAGTTTTTACAGACCCTTTTTTATCAAGGCTTGATTAAATTAAAGTAATTTGAAG
This sequence comes from Bacillus rossius redtenbacheri, assembly GCF_032445375.1. NCBI lineage: Eukaryota > Metazoa > Arthropoda > Insecta > Phasmatodea > Bacillidae > Bacillus > Bacillus rossius. Next base: position 7,603,646 of record NC_086344.1, on the reverse strand, counting down.
TGAAAGAACCTGCAAAATAATTGTAACTACAATCTTTAGTAGGTGCAATTAATTTTTTGCGATACGATGTACTTATAGCCCAGCTGTGTTTCAAAGCACTGCAGCATTATCCGTGTTTCGTGAATGGTTGAGATTCTTCCAGTTACACGTCTACTGTCATTACCCTGATCGATCATATCCATTCAGAAAGGAAGCAAAGGCGTCAAATAGGACAGCCGCCAAATACAAGGAAACTGTCACTGGCGCGAGCATAACTTTTTGTAGTCTAAATGAGTGGTAGGAATGATTCGGAAAAAAATACCTGGCTCTCAACATAAGGTCCTCAGCCTCTCCTTTTGTCTCTTCCCCAAACTCTTCCGAATCACAACGAATTGGAACCGGAAAAATTCGCGAATTCATTGACCTACAGGATGGACTCCAAGATCCTCTATGCACTCCGACAAATTATATCTGCTCATTGGTTACTGACTCGAGAAACCTACTTAGAATGCTTTTGATTCGATACTTCTTTCGTTGAGGACTATTCATTGGAGCTGAGTCTTCAGACAACCGGTGGTCCAATCACCGAAGAAGCAAAAACTTAAACATATTTGTATTCTTGCCTATCGCAAAATAAAACCGCTAATTTTTCAGGTCTCTATTGATAACCAAATTACATATTAATACGAAACACTTGCTATAATTTCATCCCGACGTTTTCACGAAAAGTCTACCGCGCGGATCCGAACTCCGCCTTCTCGGTTTTTGTTATGACATTAGGTTAGAATAAACATTATTGTACATAATCAGGTCGGTATCGTTAGCTGATTGGCTGCTGCCACACTGTATCATCAGCCAAAGTTCTTTGTGACCAGAGGGCCGGAAATTTGAGGGTATTCATTTTGCGTCGGGCTAAAATTCCCAGGAGAGTGGTGTAACCACTGGTGATCCAGTTATAAAAACAATGCTGAGGTATAGGTAGATGTTTGCAAGCTAACTGGTGACCGAAAAATCCGCGAAGTATCCGGGTCTCTACTCATGACCTAGTCACATGTTTTGGGCAAGTTGACGACTAGTTTATAGATATTTTCGCGAAAAAAAATATATCTGAAGACATGGTAGACTACAACATAGTATGCCAGTGACAGAGGTTTCATTGTTGTAATTGGCGGCCGTCTGCAAGATAAGCCATTGCCCTATTTGACTGGGCCAATCGTGGTAAGTTTGCTTCCGCAGTGAATTACTGTGCTGTCTGTGTAACAGTAGACATGCACCTGGAAGTAACTCTCACCCAATCACGAAACACACAAGATGCAAAATTGCCGATTCATTTCGCGATAGGATGAAATACAAACCCTTGATTTGACTACAGTTTACTTGTACTGCTCTGAGGCGATAAAGACCCCTCAACAAAATAAGTAGGTATTGAATCAGAAGCCTCCCAGTGAGTAGTTGGTCTCTCGAGTGAGTAGCAAATGAGCAGGTGTATGCGAGTATCCCCGAGTACATATATAGGATCGTAGAGTGTAAGAATTTTTCCAGGTCCTACTTGTCTGACATTGGCAGAGCATAGCCCTCACGAAGTGGCAGAGCCGAGCAGCCGGCGCGGTCGACTGCTCGAATACAAAGTTCTGGCCGTACGAGGAACAAAGGCCTCCAGAAGTGGCGGGATACCCGGCGAGTAAGGCCGCGAGGGGGAAGTCCCGACCACTCGTCCCTCCACGTGCAAGGCCGGTCAGTGCTGTCTTCACCCCCCCCCCCCCCCAACGAGGCTCTGCCGGCCACTCGAACCCGAGGAGCACAATCGCAGAATAGCCTCTGCCAGCTGCGAGCTCAGCCCCGAAGCTCACAACCTCCGAAAAATTTCCTTCGTTCATCCCCCTCCCCAAAACCTAAATTCCATCGGGCATGAAGGAGGTGTCACGTGAGTAGCCCTCAAAGCATTCCTTAAGAAAAAAAGGGGGTTGTCTGTAAAGTCGGTTTACGGACGATAATTTTACGTGACAACTTCATAAAAAAACATTGATGAAAAATTGCATACTTTTTAATTTTCAAATACTATTTACAGTTTTTGCAAATTTAATTTAAATAATTTGTTGAAACGTTATCACAAAACAATCAGTTAAAACGCCCGCCTTAACCTGTTTGATTTATTGGAGACTTTCTCGCACGATGGTTGTCCGGTTCTTGCAAGCTCGGCTCAGGCGGAACGTGACAATGAGTCATGCTTTATCGTGCGTGCAGCCGGCGTTCATCGATTTATAAGACGTTATCACGTCAAAATTTTTTTTTCAAAGCAGTCATAAGGACTGCCGACAGAAGTGAAAACTTTTTCGCAATTTTTACGAAAAAATATTACCACACCACAAATTTGTTTTATCTTGTCAGTAAAATATCTCCTAAATTACTATAAAATACGCATTGCATAGTAATTGTAGGTATTAAAAAAATTAATTATGTTCTTAATTTTTAGGTTATATTGCTACAAAGACTCTGTTTTCTTCGTTATTCAAACTATTTAATCTATATGAGAATATTAATATATTTTATACTCAATTTTTACTGCACAGTAATCGTATTCTTAAAATTTAAAATAAAAATTGAACAAAACACAATTTAAACACTGTATACACACATTCTATTCACATATGCACAGCATTGATGCACAGGGACTGAAGACGCGTACTGGCTGCGTGCGCACCACTGAGTATATATATATATATATTCACACATTCACTTCACGTGACCATGTCGATGACGACTTACATGAATTTACTCCATATACAAACATTCCTATAGAAGTTTTCACCTCAAAAATAATTAAAGGCGAGCGAGTCATTTAGTACTCGCCGGTGATGTGTAAACGTCCAATCTCGGTTACGAGCGAATTCATGTGTTCTCGTGTTTTTTACGTAGCAAATAATCTTACAATACGAAACTCGGACAAGACGTCTAACGTAGAATTTTTAAAAAAAATATGCAGTGCATCCTATACTGACAAAGAAAATATTCGCTTTTAAAATTTTTCTGCACTGAGAAAAAGGGATGGTTCTCTGAAACAAATTTATTTGTTTGCATGATGTTTATTTCGTTGAAACAATAATTTATTTGATTCTACCAAACTTTTATTTGATCGTACAAAATTTTAAATCCTCCAAACAAACGACACATGTTCACGAAACCAAATTATTTGTTTAAAAATTATTTGTAGTATCAATAAATTATTTGGCTGGTTTAACCCTTGAAATAGATACTTGGTTAAGCCAAACAAATAATTATTACACTACAAAAGGAAACAGAATGTTTCCTTTAAATATAACACTTCAACGAATATTTTGTAGTGCCAACAAATTAACTTATTTGGTTAGCTCTACTAAACCATTTCGTTGGCGACACTGACTTTCCTGTTTTTATTTTGTTGGCTATGATCTATAATGCTGCTGTCAGAAGCGACTCCATTATGGTGCTGAAAAGTGAATATTATAGTCATCTGATTATTTATTTGTTTCCGTTAATGTGTGTGCACGTGCTGAATATATTAAATGGCTGATGAGAAAACCAACGTACTTTTGGAAGATAGAGGTTTTGGAAGTTTAGTGGATTGCTTGCCTGAAGTGAAATATTACCAATTTACCTTATTTTTGTAATATTTTACCAGTAATTTACCGTTATAACGTGTGGTTAGGATAGGTTTTAAACGTTAAAATAGGCGAATATCTATAGATAGGATGAATGCACGTTTGGTTAGCTACATTAAAACTGAATAATTCTGTAAATTATCTGTTAATTTAGTTTATAATCATTAAAAAATACTCTCAAACGTATGTTGATGCTAGTTTAGGTTGGCGAAGTTATAATATGTAATTATAAAGCAACAGTTCAAAATATTTCACAAAAATTTTAATGTAGCTATTCTGACCTATTTAACTGTTTACATAATTTCACATTAGTAATGTAATCAACGTAACCTATCTTAAATATTCTCATTATTCTTTTGTTATCGCGACACTAGAGAAAGAGCTTATATGTATTAACAAACTGCATACTGAAAACGTTACGTGAAAAATTATTAATATACCGTTAAATAAATAGTAATAATAATTCGTTATTCCTTTCGGTAGCTTCATGCTTTCTCGTTCAGAATTGATATAGCTTTTAATAATCATAGGCGTAGTTTCGTCCTGGGAAAACTGAGAAAACCGAACTGTAGTGAAGACGATAATGGATAAGTAATGCAACATTACATCGTAACGATAAACTTATAATAAGCTCCAGGTTCTCCCTGCCCTATGCCCCCTTAACCTTGAGAATTATACCTCGCTTAGAGAAAGAATATAAAATGATTCATCAGCTTTTTCTGTATGCCATGATAAATATGTAATTTTACTGAAAAAAAGTCCTTATGCTTGCTTAACTAAACTCAACGTTGGTTAACTTTGAACTCCAGACCATGAAAACACATTTCCTCATTCAAATAATAAATATCAGTTTTTTTAATTTATCTTTTTGTCTCCTCAGTCAACACGTGGGTGAAAAAAATGCGTAAATTACTCACTTCAGTCTTTTCGTCTGGTATTTTTGTATTGCAACCACAATTTATACTTATAAGCAGGGACAGGAAAAATTCGCGAATTCAATGACCTACAAGATAGACTACAAGATCCTCTATGCACTCGGACAAATTAAATCTGTTCATTGGCCACTGACTCGTGACAACTATTAACTAGAATACTTCTTTCGTTGAGGATTATTCATTGGCTCTGATTCCTTCAGACAACCTGTGGTCCAATCACTGAAGCAGCAAAAATTTAAACACATTTGGATTCTAGCCTATCGCGAAATTAAAACGCGAATTTTTCCGGTCCCTACTTATAAGCTCCATTTTGCTACCGCTGCAAGGAAATGATTTATGACTTCATTCGGGCGACTACAACAAATCAGTTCACAAGTGTTGCCTTCAGAAAGTAGCCAAAGCTAAGTCCTATATGCCATGTTAAAAAAAAAAAATAATAACCTGGGAGCTTTACTGCAAGCGGTATATAAGTATATGGAATTGCAAGATGGGGAGGCCTAACCTTGTTGAGAATAATCATGTAAGTGGGCAATGTGCTTGTGTGCTACTGGAGGAATCCGCGCAGTATTCGCCTGGGGGACACACCGAGGCGGCGCGGCGCGGCGCGACACAAACCACCGCGCGGCGATATGCACATCAGGCGGGAGGCGGGCAGGGGCTGACATCTGCATGTGAATGGATCCCACGGCGTTATCGCACAGCGAGCACGGGTGGTCGGCGCCCGATGCTGGGTGTTTGGGTTTGTTGTCGGTCGGAGGGGGGAGGGGAGCAAAAGGGGATTTGCATCGCCCGTCAAACACGGCTCCAATTTAGCCGGCGTCCTGCAATCCGACGTTGCCCCCCTCCCTCCAGCCCCACACCTGGCCACGGCTGCGCGGTGCAGATACGCCCTTCCTCCATCCCTCCCCCCTCTTGTGACACTACCCCCTTAAGAGCCCCCTCCGGCACCCGCAGCGCATTTGCATTTAGATTGGGTCTTACCGTCGCAGGTCTCCGGTTCGGGAACCGTACCCGGGTATCTCCCCGGGGAGCGGTCTGGCATCAGCGGCCGCGGCCGTCACTAGCCTTTCACGGTTCCACTGGGAAGCACACGCCATCTGCTGCACGCTGACGATTGGGACTATACATGGAGACAGGAAAATTTCATGGTTTCATTTCACGATATGACAGAATCCAAATGTGTTTAACCATTTGCTGCTTCAGTGATTGGACCATAGGAATCAGAGCCGTTGAAAAATCCTCTACGAAAGAAGTATCGAATCAAAAAAAAAACATTCTAGTTAATAGTTGTCACGAGTCAGTAACCAATGAGCAGATGTAATTTGTCCGAGTGCATAGAGGATCTTGGTGTCTATCCTGTATGTCATTGAACTCGCGAAATTTTCCGGTCCCTAACTATACATATTTGCGGGTTTAATGACATCCAGGATAGACTCCGCGATCCTGTACTCGGGCCAAACATCACTTGTTCACTGGCTGCTGACTTGTGAGTTGTCTCTACGGGCTAACTTATTTTTTTGAGGTCTCTTATTGGCTCACCATCCTCCAGATTAACAAAGAACCAACGACAGAATCAGCACAAAAATTATAATTTATTTAAATTTTAGCATGTCATGAGATGAATCCGCGAAATTGTTCAGGTCTCTAGTTATTTTCATAACCTTGACGACCCCGGGACAGTAATAAACAAGAATGGTTACCCGATCACTTGTGATCCACTCAACATGTGATATTCAAATTAGAAGTTACCTAGTAGAGACGCCTCACCAAGTCAGCAGCCAATGAACAGGCGACGTTTGCCCGAGTATGCAGAAGGTCGTGTATTCCATTCTGGATGTAATTGAACTCGCGATTTTTTCACATATCTAACTAATAAGCATTGTATAAAATGTTCTATTATGTATAAGAGAAATTATTCTAGCCTGGAGTGGAATGAATCCGAAAAACAACAGTGTCGTAATAAATATGTGAGTATATAAAACATCCACGCTCTTATGTTAAAACACTGGAAACAGAAAACAATTTACAAAGATTCCCTTGGAAGCCAATTGCCAAGAAATAGTTTGTTAGACTGTATAACTTATACAATAAAGAAATACTAAAATAATACATCACATTTCTATGGATGTTTTAGCATTTGTAAAATACGTTTTTGGAAACAATACCGAATATTTCTTGTCGCACTTAAGAAAATTTACGTATAACTGTAAATCTGGATTTATTTTTAATATAAGCATACATTTTTAAAACCATGTAAAAGATAATAGAATATTAAATTATAGGACTTTATTTTGTGTTGTTATTATTATTATTAACACAATTTTATTAGCTTTACTTGTAACTATGAAATCAAATCATGAAAGCCGATTTCAACCTACTTCTAATTTTTAAGGACCGGAAAAATTCGTGAATTCAATGACCTACAGGATAGACTCCAAGATCCCCTATGCACTCGGACAAATTACATCTGCTCATTGGCTACTGACTCGTGACAACTATTAACTAGAATTTTTTTCTAATCGATACATCTTTCGTTGAGGATTATTCATTGGCTCTGATTCCTTCAGACAACATGCGGTCCAATCACTGAAGTAGCCAAAGGTTGAATACATTTGGAGACTAGCATATCGCGAAATGAAACCGCGAATTTTTCCGGTCTCTACTAATTGTCATATCGATTTGAAACTTTGCAAGTAAATGTAATTCGGATGACGATACAATTATTTCACGACTACCTGAAATCCAGGAAAATTGAAGTACGTTGATTTTGAAGTGTTCCCGATATCATCGGGCACCATCGGACCTCCTCGTGTGTGGCCTCGGGTTGTGAGAAGGGCTAACTGCCCCCCGAAATTTTCGGGACTTTGGAAATATATCTTATGGTGCATTTCGAGTAATTTAAATAACCTAATTCATGAACTAAAAAGAAAAAAAAAAGTAAATTTGTATACTCTTTAATTCATACAACATAGAAAGCATAATTTTATTATTTTTTAAATATAATATATGCTTATTTAAATGCGAATTTAATACTAAAAGCTATTCAGGTAACAGTTTATTAATAACTTCAACTATTGAAGGTAATGGGACAACAAAATGCATAAAATTCCCGGGTAAGAATCTGAACCCAGTATTAATGTGAACCTTTTTTTTGTAAAGATACAGTTGTTTTCATGTAAATGTACAACTTTAAAAATTTATGTATTTTGTACATAAATATTTCATTTACATTTACAAAAAAAATGTAACATTGCAGTGCAGTCTGTGTTTCGTGATTGGTAAAGTTTCTTGCTGGTGCATTTTTTCTATCGGCACACTAATCACGGGAAATTTTGTGCGGAAACAAACTACGCCCTAAATGTCCTGGCCGAATAAACCATTCGCTTCGATTGAAGACGCCAGTCACTCACCAGGAAGAAACATATGCCACGGACATAGCTTGTTGAAATCTTGAGAGTTTTCAATTTTTATTTATCGCGGAAAATACCTGTCCTTTCCCATAGGCCATGCGTTTTTCGCGAAAAGATTCCATACTAGCTGTGTGTCAAAACTTTTAAGCATTTTATGTATTTTGTGGTTGGTTGGGTTTCTTCCTGGCGGATGTCTATATTGCCAGCACATCAATCATAGAAATTTAGTGTCGAAGCAAACGCGTCATGAATGGCCACCACCAACAATGAAACAATAGCTAGCGAGCGCCTTCTTTACTACTGTCTAATGAGGAATCACATTATTTCGCGTAAAGTATAGCTGCATCCGTTTACTAGCCTAACGGCCAATAAACTCGAGATTTCTAGGGATGCGACACTCGCATCCATTGAGGCGTTACTGCATCTATTAGCTTCAGAATCGCGTTTTATATTGTTCGTTAATTATATTGCTTCAGATTTTTAGCATAATATTTGTTTATAACGTTTTAAGCTTAAGTGATAACTCAAATAAGGACAAATAAAAACGTTAATAAAAATTACCAAATTTTGAGCTTAAACTAACGGTGGTATTTAACGGTCCTAAGAATTATTTTTAACAAGCTGCAGTACCCGGCGTTGCCCGGGCTGAAACCATGGTGAAGGGGACCTTTTTCGAAATCAGATGTAGTTAGTAATTGTATTCTTAATTTGAATGTCAAGTGTGCAAAATAATTTATATCACTTTCAGATCCCGACAGACGTCGTTCTGCCAGTGTATATGTAGTTATTTACCTGTATATATCTACAAATTGGAGGTCTGTATGTAATCTAGACTTTATAAAGCAGTATAGAAAAAAGCTGAAAAATAAGAGATTACTAGTAGTGAAATGATTCCATTATCTAGCTAATGCTCAGCATGCATTGCAATGCCTCATTCAGTTTTGTTTTGTAATATGTTTAAAGTAGTTAGGTACACATATACAAATCATCCATCCATATCTCTAAATATACCTATATTTAACTCTATTTACATATATATATATCTCTCTATCTCTATTTATCTCTTCATATCTACATATCTACATATATACATCCCACTATCTCTATCTCTTCTATATATAAATCTCTATATAGCGCTATACATCTATATATCTCTTTATCTAACCGATTTCATTCTCTATAGCTCGCTCTATCTCAACTTATCTCTCTGTCTCTCTCAAACTCACTCTGTATATATCACTCTATCTCTGTCTCTCTTTTATATTTAAATAAATTGTCTCATGCGTGCGCACTTAGACAAAAAAAACAGACGAAGTGCCGCTATATAATATGAAATAAACACATTTTTTTGAAACGATTTGTGCTCCAACTATTGAAAATTAGTTATACCGTCTCAGAAACCTTCACGGGCATCCGCATAACAACTCACCAAAATTAAATCGGAATCGGATAAATGGTATAGGAACGCATACGGCACAAACAAACTAAAATTAAAGACATAACAAACACATCGAACGAAAGTGCGTTTAAAATTCATGGCAACTCTATCTCTTGACGAAGTTAAGAACCAAACTGTTATTAGCACCTTTATTTTGCTAGCCGCTGCGAGCTTCGCTAAGCGGACTGGTCTCACCAATGAGAAAAATATGAATTTGCAAGACTTTACTATGTGTATGATCGTGTGGTATACATAGAGAAATGACACTCACTCACTATTTGCATGTCTATGAGTCTATGACCTATGATTGTTTCTGTTATAAAATGAAATTTTCACTTTTTCACTCCTTAAGGATGGAATTTCATATTAATATGTAGCCTATGTGTTTTCCTGATGTATGAGCTATATTATTGTAAAGTTTCATTAAAATCCATTCAGAAGTTTTTACGTAAAAGAGTAAAAAACATCCAAACTTACAAACTTTCGCGTTTATAATATTAGTAGGATATTTTGAGAATCATAACCAAATTTTTATTTTGATCGCCAATATATGTTATTTAATTGGGCGTTGTTATTTCATTTTCTGAATATTCGTAGATATCATGACTAAAAATAGTTACGTGCATATAAAGGATGCATTGTATTAATATCAGTTTTTCGGTTATTACAACCTGTTTACAATTGTTAGAGACTGGAAAAATTCGCGGTTTCATTTCGCGATAGGCTATAATCCAAATGTGTTTAAACTTTTGCTTCTTCAGTGATTGGATCACAGGTTGTCTGAAGGAATGAGAGCCAATGAATAATCCTCAACAAAAGAAGTATCGAATCGAAAGCGTTCTAGTTAATAGTTGTCACGAGTCAGTAGCCAATGAGCAAATGTAATTTGTCCGAGTGCATAGAGAACCTTGGAGTATATCCTGTAGGTCATTAAATTCGCGAATTATTCCAGTCCCTACCAATTGTAAACAGGTTGTAATAACAGAAAAACTGATATTAATACAATGCATCCTTTAGAAATGCTTCATTTACATTGCGTATGCAAAGCGAAGTAGGGATGTATGTTCTATGGACGCATCCGTATGTATTCGGATACAGCCTATATGTCCCTGCACATAGGCAAAGACAGGAAAAACTCGCAGATTCACTTGTAATGAAAAATTGAAAATTAAAATCAATATGAAGTTCCCCGCCTGAGGCCCTGCACGCAGGTATGTTCATTTTATTGTATCATATTTCTTGTTATTCATTTTTACTTCTTTAGATTTAGGTGCTGACTGGCAGCGGAGTGAGTGGTCAGTATAGCCTCTCACCGGCAGGGGCGCTTGCGTCCCTGGTCACTAAATCCAGCCCTGGATACACGAGACCAAGTGCCCTACCCCCAGCATGGTAGACTCTTTTCCACTCGGTCCAACTCTTCATCCAGACCATCCTCTGTCTCCTGTATTCTCCTACACTTAGTGAATGCACATTTGCACCCCGCATTACAGTGCCCAGGGTTTCCCCTGCGTCTATGCAGGTTTTACCTGGGCCCAACCTATTTCTAGTTATAGTCTAGTTTTACGAGTGAGGGGAGTTAGTCATGGCATCAATAATTGCTGCCGTGGCTGGTCAATCCCCTCCTTGCACCCTCTTCTTGCGTGGATAATCCCAGCATGACTGGGCGTATAGGTTTTCAGCCTGAGACGCACCTAGGTCCCTCACCTAACCCGGACTCCTCCCGAATACACTTAAATTTAGTTGGGTTAGGAAAAAAATTGGTTGTCTGTAAAGTCGGTTTACAGACGATAGTTTAACTTGACAACGTCATAAAAAAAATTGATGAAATGATTGCATACTTTTATGAATAAAATTGATTCATTTTTATTGAAATATCACTATCTTGTATGGATACAAAGAAGCAGTGAAATTAAATCTACAATTTAATTGATAAATTTACTTTTATTTTCACTCATTGATTCAAATATGTTTATTACTTTAACGAAGAGATTATTTTAACTATAACTTTTATACATATTTACTATTCAACTTATTCCAATCTGTGTTATTTTGTTAAGGATAGGACGATGATACGAAAAGTAGGAAACGAATGGGAGTGTCTCGAAAAAGTCAAATCGATGGTTGTTCCAATCGAGTGTAAGAGAGATAGATGCGGCGCATGCGTACAATGAGCGTAACGGGACATAGCGTAACGGGACACTTTTTTCGTGCGTGCAGCCGGCGTTCATCGATTTATTAGACTTGTCTCGTCAAAAAATGAAATTAATAGGCAGGGCCTACACGTGTGGAACGGGGCTGACAGAGCAGCCAGCTGTCCTACCCGAGGGACAGACCTGACGTCTCAGCCAGCCTTCAGAAGGTGTGATGAGATGGGGAGTGGATCAGCGACAGATTGGTTAAGGAGGCGGGAGTTGCCCAGAGAAAGCCTACAGGCCACGACATAGTCCACCACGTTTCGCAGGGTTCCCAACGACCGGGAAAACAGGGAAAACAGGGAAAATTCAGGGAAATTGAAATGGGTCAAAACCACAGGGAAAACTCAGGGAAATTTGTTGTGCGGGCGGCAATCACAGTGTGTGTGTATATATATTTATATATATTGATTAATACATGTATCACAAGCACATTTTTTCTTAAAAACAAAATCGGAAAGTTGGGGTGCGGGTCGTACATGTAAATCAAAGTAATAGATAAGCCACGAGTCCCGGGAAAGTTTGGTTCACCATACAGCTGTGACGTGCCGTGCCGTGCCGAATTTCATGCTAGGCGGCTCCGGACCGTGCCGAGCTGCGCCAAGCCAGTTGTAGAAAATGGCGGCACCGTAGTTCGTATACGTTTTGCCGTTTGTGTCATAACTTTGAAGTATTCGGTACGCTGGAAACTTTTTGAAGATTGTTTAGTGAACGTATTTTCATTTATTTAGATGCATTTTTTCAAAAGTGCTGCAGATGTGGTGGTGTTTTTGTATCACTGTGATTTGTGTAGTTGGTAGTATTATGGTTTCAGGACGAGATTTTTGCCTATCAAACACAACAAAAAGACTGCGAAAATAGTTACACATTGTGTTATTTTGAGTCAAGAGTTCTACAGAAGCAGTTCAATATATATTTGAAATTTTTTAGTCAATTGTGAGAAGTGTTTTTTTCTTATTATTTTCTCATTAGAAATATACGTTACGTTCACGGGTGTGTGCTAGCACAGTTTCCTTAATTGTGCAATGAAAACACGGTGAAACTTGTGAGACTAAGCGATTCAGTATCGAATGTAACTTGCTACTCTACATTAGGCCTAGGCCTATTCTTGATAGTCTGAGTGGATAATTGTGCGACATTCACGATGTCTAAATTCAATCCTGCTTGGCTAGATGGATCACTGTTTCCTGACTGGAAAAAGTGGCTACGTTGTGTTGAGGGTGATGACAATAGTTCAAAGTGTATTTTGTGTAAAAAGGTATTTTCTTTGCGTAGTATGGGTAGGCAGTCTGTGAAGAGCCATCAAGAAGGGAAATTTCACAAACAGTTGGTTACTGCGAGCAGCATTTCTGCATCTATGTCAGCATACTTAACAAAGCCTTTAAATCACCAAGAAACAAGGGGATCAATTATTTCAAGTGTATCCACAGCACCAAATTCTGAATTAGCCTCCAGCACACCAGCATCCTGTTCATTGTTAACTGGATCATCATCATCATTCAGTGCTCTCAAAGAGGCATCTTCAGGCATGGTAAATAAAATACATTTTCAGGGAGACAGTAATGTCAGAAAGGCAGAAATATTGTGGGCATTACATGTTGTTATGAAAAAAGACAGTTTTAATAGCCAACAAGGAATAAGCAATTTGTTTGCTAAAATGTTTCCAGATAGTTCCATTGCACAAGAAATGCAGCTTAGTAGTACCAAGACTGCATACTTAGTTACTTATGGACTTGCCCCATATTTTTTTCACAAACTTACAGATGAAATCAGATCCACAAAATACATTGTTGCGTGCTTTGATGAATCCTTCAATAGGATATCAAAGGTACAACAAATGGACATAGCTGTACATATATGGGATGTCAACAAAAATCAAGTAATGACCAGGTACCGGAATTCTTCATTTTCATGCCATTCTACAGCTGATGATCTCTTAGAAGGGTTTCAACAGGGACTAAAGGATGTGGAACTATCCAAAATTGTACAAGTATCCATGGATGGGCCGAATGTCAATTGGTTGCTCATGAAAAAATTTAAGGCAAAAACTAAGGTGTGTGAAGAAGATCCAGATATATTGGTCCTGGGATCTTGTGGTCTCCATGTTGTTCATGGTGCCTTTCAAATGGGTTTTAGAAAGACCGGGTGGGATGTTGTTCAATTTTTAAGGGCCATATATTCTGTGTTCAAAGACTCACCTGCTCGACGATCAGACTTCAGACAAGTTACAAGTTGCAGTGTTCTTCCGATCAAATTTTGTGATTGTCGGTGGTTGGAAAATGTCCCAGTTTGTGAGAGAGCAATACAAATTTTTCCTCACTTGAAAACATTTTTTAAGACCAGTAAATTACCTGCTACACATTCTGTTGAGAAAGTGAAGGATTGTTTGAGGGATCCTTTGTTGCTAGCTAAGCTGAGTTTTTTCCTGACAATGGCTTCTTCACTTGAACCATTTTTAAAGAAGTTCCAAACATCGAAACCAATGTTACCATTTCTGCATAAGGAATTGGAGGACTTGCTAAGAGAGTTGCTGGGACGTTTCATTAAGATGGAAATTTTGAAAGCCAAGACAACTGCATATCAACTTATTAGTATTAATTTGGACGATGTAAGTCTGGGGCTTCCACTCTCAAAGTTGAAAATTGGATTTGCTGCAAAGCATGAGTTAGGTGTGGTTGATGTAAAAGAACTTCAGAAACAATGGTTCCTAACAGAATGCAAAACATGCATGGTTCAGATTGCCAAGAAACTTGTTGAACGCAGCCCAATAAAATACAAAATGGTTAAAGCTGCTTCTTGTTTGGACCCTAGAAAATTGTTGGATAAACAGGAAGAGTGTAGGACAAGCATGGATACATGTTTGCAAATTCTTATGTCTGCCAAGCACCTAACTGCTCTTCAGTCTGATAGAGCTAGTGTTCAGTTTACTAAATTTGTTACTAATATCAATTCTGACAAACTTGCATCATTTAATGTACACAATAATAGATTGGACACTTTTTTTGCAGATATGTTGAATGGAGAAGAACAGTTTAAAGATATATGGCTTGCAGTGAAAATTATATTAATTCTCTCGCATGGTAATGCTTTTGTGGAATCTGGATTCTCCATCAATAAGGAGATGCTTGTTGAAAATCTCCATGAGGAATCTTTGATTGGCCTGCGACGAGTTTGGGATGGAGTTAGTAATTCTGGTGGTGAAAATTTTATTCAAGTAGATCAGGAAATGATAAAATATGCCAGAGGAGCAGCTTCAAGGTACAAAGGTGCCCTGGAGCAAAAACGTCAAAATGAAGGAGAGGACAAGAAGTTGGACAGATATTGTAAGGAAGAAAAAAACGCAAGACTGTAGAAATTCAAGAGCTGCTAAATAAAAAACTGGAAATATAGAAACAAAAAGAGCATTTAGAGATGAAAATTAAAAAAATTAAGAAAACTATGTAATGGGCTTAAAGAATAACCAGTACATATTTGTAATATTTTGTGAATGTACATTGAATATGCAAGATACCTAAACATTTTTTTCCTATGCAGTAGAAGTGGTATAACATTAGGCGTATGTATGTCTAAATGTTCACAGCAATTTAGCAGGAAATAAAATAGCTCATAATACCTTTATGTAAGTTGCATAGGTATGTCTGTATATTATGTAAAATTGTTCTTATTGTGATTAGTTTATTGCATTATTTTATTTAATTTAGCACAGGGAAAATATATTATAGGACAGGGAAAACAGGGAAAATTCAGGGAAATTTACTGAAACAAGTTGGTGGGAACCCTAGTTTGCCACTTGCGAAAATCCGATCAGACCCCTTAACAAATGAAGTATCGAATAATAGACATCACAATTAACAGGCCTCACAAGTCAGTAGCGAAAGAGCAGGTAGCAATTTCCAAATTAGTTAAAAAAAGTTGTTGATTCAGTCCTTTAAGGGGATTGGTGCAGGACAAAAAACAGTCATTCGTCAGAATTTGTTGGAAATGAGCTTAAGTGTTTCATAAATGCTTGTTTATTACTACTGTATGGCCAGCCAGCACGTATATAAGCTAGCGGGTGAGATTTGGCAAGTTAGTGGCGAGAGAGCTTCTGTGAGGGGAGGTTGTCGAATGTTGCAGCTCTGAGGCCTGCCATCTAGCGGGAATCTTTCGAAGGTCTTCCACAATATCGCCTTTCTCTCTCTCTTTATCTCTCTCTCTCCAACACGGACACCCAACCAGCTCTTATCTTCGCTTCCCATCTCGCCCTATCCTTCATTCTCGGATCAGGTAGCCGCCCTTCCCCGCGTAGACTTTCGTGTTACTCCAGGAAACCAAGACAACCTGTGAACAATTTGTCCAAAGCTGAATTTTTGTACTGTGGTAGAGTTGACTATGCTTAATAACGTACCGAAAGTTTACCGCTGTAGACCTTGTGCGTTATCACCGAAAATTTGCATTTAAGACCTAGGTGACAGCAACTTGCATCAGTCCATTAAAATGCTACCCATTTATACAGTTTTTAATTTAGACTGTCCATAAACTTACCAAAATAATCTAGAAACTGTAATACACCCATTAATGTTAGAAAAAATTTTAATTTTTAATATATATGATATAAAGCGATTAATTCACGACATATATATATTTTTTTTATCTTTGTCACCCAGATAAAAATATGATTTACACCGATTTGAAGAGCCCAATGTGAAAAAATATTTTAAAAAATTGTTTTTAATTATACTTTTAGCTTTAAGATAGTATATTTATAAAGAGTCTAGCATAATTAGTTGTCTCATTAAAGCTGCCCGAGCGTTGCAGTGTACTGCGGCCGTACTGATCTTTCACGGCCGGCGGGCTTTGAAACACGCTGCGTACTGCGACACTCAATAAACTTGGTCTTATTTATGGATTACTTAAAATATATTTAATGCATATTATAGGGTGTATTCATGTTACATCTATTGAGATATACATATTCTTTTTTTATATATGAATGATTTTTGATACAATAAAATTAACAATAAACAATTTCTGCTTGGAACTTGTAAATCAAAATTCTAGAGGACCTCTGGTTTTATATATGTGTGTTCGTATTTTGTTACAAAAATTTTATTATTAAAAATTATTTTAATACCAAAAAATATAATTATTTTTTATTTCTAATACATTATATTATTTTAGATCAGAACTGTGCAAAATTTTAATGTAGCCTATATTATAATATATATATATTTAATTGTATGAAATTAGTTTACTATATAACAATTGAAGAAAACGATACACCGTTAATGTGCTTATTGAGTTTTGTCACTTTTATAACATAATTCGTATGATAATATTATTTTTTTCCAGAAAATAAATATAACATAAGTTGTGTTGTAAAATGTATTGATAGATTTACATATTTAGTAATTTTTTTCTAAGTTAATTCATTGGAGTGCTGCGCCTAGCTTACTTCGTTGAATTGCTAGTGGCAAAGAGCGGTGGTGGATATTTATGCAAGAGTTTGACCGTATTTTATGACCCCAGCTGTGAGAGGGTGTTCGTCCCAGAAATCCTAACGGTCAAGGAAAATAGCCTTTCTCTGTAGTCACGTACGGGTCTGCTACTCGCGCAATATCGTCAGTTTATCACAACTTTCCGGGAAGTTCTATTGTTGTTATTTATTTATAATTTAGAAATTAAAGAGTCGATCATACTAACATTTTTACCTAAGCAAATTGCATCCTGGAAGATTTTTATCTACGTTTGCAGCAAAAATCACTTGCAGTTAGGAAACTTTTATTCTTTCAGAGTAAAATTCAGTCTGGAATTACCATACATTAAAAACCTTAGTTTTCTGGAGCAAAAAACGTCCCAGCACGAGCGACTTTAACACTGCTGCACACACACTACGCAGCTTGAAATACATGAGTGGTCAGACTATTGTACCAGACACTCAAAATGTACACATTTAAACCTTTAAAAAAAATAATAAAAAAACACACAGACAATATTTATGAAGTGATTTTGACGTTACGCTCAACATATTTATGTAACATGTAGTCAAATTTCTATAAAAAATATATTTTTTCTTACCTTTTATGATTAAAATTACCAATTTAATAATAGGACGTTTAAACTTTGATGTGTTTATCACAGTTACCATGTAGGACATTCTTTTATATTACTTTGGTGCCATAATGAGAACCGACTTAAAAAAGTATTAAAGTTATTAAATTTACGAAACATTTTTGTGGATCATTGTAGAAATTATCATTAAGGACTCAACTGCTCATTTATTGGTGTGATCACAAGGTTTCATCAGTAAACTTTTGACGTGTTACTAAGAAATGTTTATTCTACTAATGTACATAATTTTTGCTTTGGGATAATTTCCCATGTATTAAAAATTTTTGTTTCTTAACAGCGAAATTCGTCTCGACCCGAACCTACTTCGACAACCTCGGAGTAGTATACACTACGCGGCTCGGATCGCTTTAGTGGTCAGACTAATTGTATGAGACACTTAAAAAATATACCAATTTAAAGATGAATAAATATGCAACAACGATTACTGTAAGCGATTTCCACGTTGGGCTCTTTAAGTTTATGTAAGATGTATTTATATTTCCTTAAAATTGAATGAAAGTGAATTCGTTAACTTTAATGATTTAAAAGGTCTATTTTATATAAACATGTTTAAACTTTGTGCTTTTTATCACTATCCTCAGATAGGGCAATGTTCCTAGATTATTTTGGGTTCCATACTGACGGTCTACTCCATAAACTGCATTTGCAATATCCATTATTGTGGATCGTTGCAAAATAAATTTCATTTTGGACTTAACTGCTCGTTTTCGGTGTGACACACAAGGTTTGCGGCAGTACTTAAACTTTTGACGTGTTACTAAAAAATGTTCATTCTACTACTGTACAAATTTCGGCTTTGGGATAATTTTCTATGTATTAAAAACCTTTGTTTCTTCACAGCGAAATTCATCCCGACCCGAGCCTACTTCGGCAACCTCGCAGTAGTATACACTACGCGGCTCGGATCGCTTTAGTGGTCAGATACATTGTACCAGGCTCTCAACAAATAAACTAATTTAAAATTTAAGAACTAAATCGTGATCGCAAAATGGCCGCCATGGTGATTTGCGAATTTATGGAGAAATAAAAGCAGTTAAAATCTTATGTAGTTTCCAAGAGACATTATTACATCACCAATCATTAGAGTCCCGGAAATTTCGCGAATTCATTTCGTGTTATGCTAAAATTCAAATAATTATACCTTAGAGCTGCTTCTGTCATTGGTTCACTGTTAATCTGGAGGACTGAAGGCCAATTAGAGACCCTCACTCATAGAAGTGTCGAATCACAGGCCACCCAGTCGAGACGACTCACAAGACAGCGGCCAATGAACAGTTGGCATTTGCCCGAGTGTGTAGAGGATATTGGAGTCTATCCTGGAGATCATTGAATCCGCGAATTTTCCGGGACTCTACCAATCATCTTAAGTAACAGGTTTACAAAATTTCAACATATTCATTAACTAGTCAGTTTTTTTTTAAATGTGTTAGTATTAACAATCTGGACCATATCTAGTCGGTGAGGTCTGTATTGTTACAGACTATCTGTATTCCGGTATTTGGATTTTGAAGCTACTTAATGATTCGCTTTCAATGTATATTAAAATATACCTAATGCTAATTGCAGGAATATTTCTACTCGATTTCAAAATTATAATTCCTGAACATTTGTAGCGGACACATTTCAATGCAACACTCACTGATTTTCGAGTTGTGTTGAGGTTTCGCATGCCACTTCGTGTAAACGAGATGGCCCCTGCTCTGGTAACAATGAGTCATCACAACCGGTGCCGTCTGTACGAGCGTCTTCACAAGTTATCCTGAAATATGTTCTTAAATATTAATTCAAGTGAATTCTTAAAATCCTACACACCTTATCTTAAGTGTCGTAAATGAATCGTTATATTTTGTAAATCCATATAATATAGGAGCCAACATGGCGCGAAGCGATGGACGCGATACGAATAATATTTTTTTTTACCAACCACTACATCAGTAAATATTTGCTGTTTCCATTCGCTATGAATTCAAGCATGTAACATGTGTACTGCTTCTTCAATACGGCCACAGTTAAATGGGAGGCTCTGAATCACTGAAAACTCCTCAACAAAATCAACGATGAATCACAGGCATTACAACAAACAGTTGCCACAAGTCAAGTAGCCAATGAGCAGGTGACATTTTTCGAGTCCGTAGAGGATTGTTGAGACTATCCTACAGGTCAATGGCAACGCGCCCTTACGCGCATGGTTAATGCATGAGTAGAGTGTAAAGGCGTAAGCCTGAGACATATCTAGGTCCTCATCTAACCGCGCACACTTAGATTTAACTCAGGATAGGGTGAAAAATGTTTACTAATTTTGCAGTCCTAACAGTCACCAACGAAACGCCAGCAAAATAAATAAATAAGCTCACGAATATTGTTCGTGAATGAAAGCGAAGCTGATACTTTGGAAACGTTACCAGCAGATATTAAATAATGTTTAACTATTATTTACGTAGCTTACTTCTTAAAACTGCATTCATGTAAACTGATTTTGTGTGAGACTATGTTGAGTGTTTTCTGCTACACTTATTTTTCTGAAAAAAAGTCTATTGTGGCTTAATAAACTTGTTAACTTTGATGCCTGTCATAAAAAAAATTCAAACGTAATTATACGGATACATGTTGAGTATAGTTTATGAATGGTTCACGCATTGCTGAAAAAAAAATACATGTTTACAATTTTACACATCTTTCTGTTGTCGCATCGCGTCCATCGCGTTGTACATACGCAACTCTGAAAAATAAATGTATGATAAAAAAAAAGCTATAATAATATTATCTCTTATCTTTCTTTATTCTTTTTTCTAAGTGCTATAATGGCTTTCGATAGTTTTGTTCTTTTGTGTACTCTGCTTGGTGGAGGTTTCTTCGGCATTTTATTCCTGAATAAATCTCACGCTTACAACAAAAAACATCTAACTAAATCACTGTGCTAAATAATAACAGAGAATAACCATTCAATTATACGCCGAGCTAGACCAAACACGTTCTCTTATCTACTGAAAATTAGTACGTTGACATTCATATCAGTTTCCCGCGAAATCCCATCTCCCCTTCGTAAACAGCAGACAGCTGTGGCAGGCTGCAAAAAGTTAGAGAAACTGTCGCAAGGTGTCACTACTGTCCAGCGCGCTCCATAATTCCTCGTATCCGAGCTTGCACGCTGCTCAAATTTCTACAGCTACGTTTTTACTTTAGGTCCGATTGCAATAAGCTAAAGACTAAAATAAAGTCAATCATTCAGCCGACATATATGTAAGCGTTTGAATTACAAATGAAAACGCGAATGTTATTAAATTCGCAAATGAATATCACGCAATTTCGTAGCAGCTCATTTATTAAAATTAAAATTGTAAATACGTTAAACTAATAATGATTACAGATAAAATAATGGTCACAGTCATATCTCCCGTGTCTGAAAATTTATCTGCGAAAGTTTTACCACTGAATTCTTTATAGTTTTTTGATAAAGCTTGAATTTAAAAAATTCCAGAAAATCAGCAATAACTTAATTAAAATAAAAAAATTAAAAAAAAAATTTACACCAGAATGGTTCAAATCTTCTCTAGCAGCTGAATAATTACCAAATATATTGTTTTTTTTAATACGATGCTGGTGCACCAATCCCCTTAAGGTTTGGGATACAAAAATGTGTCTTATATTGCCATCTATACATATAATTTAGTTGAAATCGAAAAAAAATTAAAAATACTTATTTACATGTGTTTTGATTTGCTAGATACTTGCCCAAAGCTTGGCCGGGGTTGTAACTAGAGTTTATGTCTCAGCACAAGGAATGTCTTCCTTCTTAAACTACGTATCTATTTTTTTACATCAATAATTCGATAAGGAAAGGCTATTTTCAAGACGAAACACAGAATATGCTTAGTTATTTTGACACATATCAAGCCTGGAATTATTTTGGTGAATAATACTTAGGTACCCCTAACGAATGCAGTATCTGTAATAGACAAACCTGCTAAAATATACCCTAACACTGACATTACCAAATAAATAATATTATCTTAAAGGGTTGAAGGTTAAATTCTACACACAGAAAATATTTAAATGCTGTGTTGGTTTCTGTAATTACACTAAAACAGTGATTATAAAAACCATTCGCTCAAAAAAAAATTTGTTTATACAAATCTTTGGTAATTATAAACAAAATACAAAAATGCATTAAATATTTTCATATTTAAAACTTATTTGGGCTGAATTTCTCTATTCATCCTGATATATTCATTCACATCGTTTCGCGATAATTTGAAATTTTTTTAAAAATATTTACTTCAAAAAACTGTTTAATAGTTATTTCAGTATTTTCAAGTCAATATCACACAGTTTTGATTTCACATAAAATTATTTCTCATCAAACAGCACAAATTGTTGGGAAGGTTTTATTTTTCTCTTGGTTATCACTAGAGACCTGAAAAATTCGCGGGTTCATTTCGTGTTATGTTAAAATTCTAATAATTATACCTTAGTGCTGCTTCTGTTATTGGTTCTCTGTTAATCTGGAGGACTGAGGGCCAATTAGAGACCCTCACTCATAGAAGTGTCGAATCACAGGCCACCCAGTCGAGACGACTCGCAAGTCAGCAGCCAATGAACAGTTAGCATTTGCCCGAGTGTGTATAGGATATTTGAGTCTATCCTGGAGGTCATTGAACCCGCAAAATTAACGTGTCTCTAGTTATCACACATTTTACGGAGCCCAAGAAAAATTAAAAATAAAGAAATATCATAGAAAAGCACAGAGAAAATTTTTTAAATGTTTTGTTTTTTAAACTATGAGTAGTATATGAATGACGGAGCTGCGCCAGGCGTCAGGCGGTGGAGTCTGGAGCCGAGCCACCATCTTGGATTGTGACGTCACGGCGGCCATCTTGGACTCAAAAATTCCTCAAAATTCCTCAAAATTGACTTAAAATGACTCAAAATTTCCCGTTTTCGAGGGAAAATTTCCCGTTTTCGAGGGAAAAATTCCCGTTTCGAGGAAAAATTAGGATTTCGAAAAACCACAAATGTCCTTTGCCTTAGAAAGAACACAAATTCCTGATATAGGCTTAAGCATCCTTAACTACAGCCTCCGATAAGCCTCTTTTAGGATTATGACGTCACCGTCGCAATTTTCATTACGCCCGCCATCTTGAAAATCCGCAATTTTTATGTTAGAAAATCGGGAAAATTTTTAAAAATCATAAAAAAAATTATTTGATCGAATTAAATAAAAATCTTAAAAACCACTGTTGCAGTTATCGTTACGGTTGCCATCTTGAATTATATAAATTTTACATAATTTGTTACACCTCCATCTTGGTTGATTACCATGTAATTCTTACACTTTATGTTACGACCACCATATTGGATCCTACTAATGTTGCAATTATCGTTATGGTCGCCATCTTAAAATTTAGACGCCATATTAAAATTTAGACGCCATCTTAAAAATCCGTAATTTTAATGCTAGAGATTCGGGAAAAAATTTAAAAATTATAAAAAAATAATCAACCTAATTAAATAATAAAAAATCCTTAAAAACCACCATTGCACTTTTTCGTGACGGCCGCCATCTTGAAATCACCCACTGGAGATAACCATCTTGTTTTCGTCTGCTAGAGTGTGCTGATACCATGTTAGTATAATTATCTGGTCACCATACCTTTGTCTTCAACTGTTGACATTGAACTTTGGCCTTGACCTTGAACTTTGACCTTGACCTTGAACGTTGACCTTGAACTTGAACTTTTACCTTGACCTTGAACTTTGACCTTGACCTTGTAATTTGACCTTGACCTTGAAATTTGACCTTGACCTTGAAATTTGACCTTGACCTTGAAATTTGACCTTGACCTTGAAATTTGACTTTGTCCTTGTCGACCATCATGGATCCGTCATTTTATGTTTAGTACATGCTACCAGGAGCTACCACCTGCTGGAGTACTCCATCTTGTGTGTGTACTCATATTATAGAGTACATTTCCATCAGGATGATTTTATTCTAACCCGCTACAGTGCAGTAATCATTTATTACCGAGGTGCCCCCGCCATCTTGAAATTCGGCCGCCATCTTGAAATCATGTAATAATGTAGCTAGTAAAGCGGGAAAAAAATCCAAAATTCATCAAAAAAAATCACTCATTAATTTACATATTGATTCAATCGATTCCCGTCCTTTTTTCGATATTCGATCGATGCAATAATGTTTAATTTTATGTAAAAAATAACAACTTCAATAAACCATGTTCAACGTTCTTAAAGAGACTTTAAATCCTATACTACATTCACCCTATCAAACATCAAGACCAACATATTGGTAATTCATAATTTTAATGCTAGATATTCGGGAAAAAGTTCAAAATTCATTAAATAAATTTGTAATCTATATACTGATTGATTAGATCGACTAAGGTCCTTGGTTAGATCCCTGGCCGATACAAAACAACTTTAATTTTAAAAAAGTACCAGAAAAGTGTAAGGTTCGAGAAATAAAACACCACAAAGTCTTTCAAAAACATAATATTTATTACACAATTTCTATCCTTCAGAATCACTTGCGAAAGCCAGTAATCTTATAAACATTTAGCCCTGCATAGACGTGCAACGACTACTTCTTAGCTCCAACAGCTCCAAATGCTCCAACAGCTTCAAATGCTCCAAACGGCTTCCAAATGCTGGACAGCTCCAAATGGCTCCAAATGCTCCAAACGGCCTCCAAATTCTTGACAGCTCCAAATGACTCTAACAGATCCAAATGCTCCAAACGGTCTCCAAATGCTTGACAGCTCCAAATGGCTCCAACAGCTCCAACAGCTTCAAATGCTCCAAACGGCCTCCAAATGCTTGACAGCTCCAAATCGCTCAAACAGCTCCAAATGCCCCAAACGACTCCAACAGCTCCAAATGGCTCCAAATGCTCCAAACGGCCTCCAAATGCTTGACAACTCCAAATGACTCCAACAGCTCCAAATGCTCCAAATGCTCCAAATGTCTCCAACAGCTCCAAATGCTCCAAATGCTTGACAGCTCCAAATGGCTCCATCAGCTCCAAATTCTCCAAATGATTCCAACAGTTCCAAATGGCTCCAAATGCTGCAAACGGCCTCCAAATGCTTGACAGCTCCAAATGACTCCAACAGCTCCAAATTCTCCAAATGGCTCCAACAGCTCCAAATGCTCCAAATGGCTCCAACAGCTCCAAATGCTCCAAAAGGCTCCAACAGCTCCAAATGCTCCAAAAGGCTCCAGCAGCTCCAAATGCTCCAAATGGCTCCAAAAGGCTCCAAATGCTAAAAAGGCTCCAATTGCTCCTACAGCCTCCAAATTCTCCAACAGCCTCCAAATGATTAAGACAGCTCCAAATGGCTCCAACAACTCCAAATGGCTCCAAATGATCAAAATGCTCCAAATGACTCCAACAGCTCCAAAAGGCTCCAAATGCTTCAAAAGGATCCAAATGCTCCAACAGCTTCATCTTCAATTGGTTCCAACTGATTCCAATTACTTTTCTTATCGTACTTGGCATGATTACTGACATGACTTTATTAGTATACATTTTGACTGGCAGTGGTAACGTTTTTTACACCTTTAAGTTATAAGTTTTATTTAGAAATCAGATTTCGATAAATGGTAGCTTCCATCTGGAAATAAAATATATTAATTTATCTTCAAGTTTATACACATACATTTAATTTAAACCATTATTGTATGTAGCCAGCTTCCCTCAGTTCTTTGAGTATGGAGGATATTTCTTTAATGTTCGAATTGTTTCCTGCACAAAGCGATCCATGTAGTAGTCGTAGCCTGTCAACCAATATGTTAGGATCTTCCCATGAGGTATAATCAATCTCTTCTGCTGCGTTTATCATCCTTGCATGTTTATAATAAATATTATTATCTCTGGTGTCTACCGTTTTAACACCAACCACAAAGTCACTTTCGTCATCTTGCCAGTGATTATCACAAGCTTGATCAGGATAATTTATTTTATTACGACGTTTCCATCGTTTTGGTCTCAAGCTACCATCACAGTCTTCGCTCTTGCTTGCTTTTGGTGCTTCAGCACAGTACTCAATCATGTCAGCCTTAGATGTGTCAGCACAGTCTTCGTTCATGCCAGCTTCTGATGTGTCACCACAGTCTTCAATCATGTCAGCATCACAAACTTGATCAGGATAATTTATTTTATTACGTCGTTTCCATCGTTTTGGTCTCAGACCGCCATCACAGTCTTCGATCTTGCCTGCTTTAGGTGCTTCAGTACAGTACTCAATCATGTCAGCCTCAGATGTGTCACCACAATCTTCAATCATGCCCGCTTCAGATGATTCATCAAAGTCTTCGACCTTGTAAGCTTCAGATGGTTCTCCATCTTTCTCATTTTCATGGAGACGACTAGATATTGGAGTAAATATCTTTTCATTTCTAATGTGGTTACAACTTCCTTCGTTTGTTTTAAATTTTAAATTATTATCTTGATCCAGATCAGTAATTTTTGCATTAGCTTTTTCGCCTTCGTTCCTCTTCCGCGATGTTGTAGCCCAGTCTTCGTTATCTTTATTAATCTTAATTGTACAGGTCTTGTAATGTCTATCCAAGTAATATCTTCTACCAAAGGATTTCTGAAATTGACTGCAATGAAATGGTTTTTGACATGGACCTAAATTACACTCGCTTCTTTCATGTCGTTTAGCATTCTTTCTCAAGGTAAACACCTTGCTACAGTATCTACAGTGATGACGTTTTGATACAGCAACAAATCCCGGTACAGGATTCATATTAGTTACTGAGACTAATGCCAGATGCAAACTAAGAGTTTTAAATTAGATATATTACTTAAATATAATTTTTCAATTATTTCATCAGCGAGAATTAATTTATCTCATTCAAAGGTACTTGTTGCAAGTAGTTCTGCTTTTCATCAACAGATGTCGCCACATGTTACTTGCAGGTAAATAATATTTTGTTCTTTTATGCGGTATGCGGGATGCTCACTAACGATCGCAAAAGAAGGATTGCTTCGCTAGACTTCAAGGAGAAGGAAGTTCGTCCATCCTGTTAGTGCTTCTTAGATTTCTCAGAGATTATTTGACTGAGTAATGATATTTTTTTTAAATTTCCACCTGATAAAAATATTACAAGTGATGATTAAGTAGCAGAAGTTCACTTATTATATGCAACCTTGAATAAAAAATGACATGCTTCATTAAGTAAAAAAATCCTTCATGCAGAGATAAATTCCTCATCAGTAACCAGAAGCACTCGGAGAAAACCATCAGATGTCTAGTCAGGAATAATCAGATGCACCCAGAGAAAACCATCAAAATATTGTCAAGAATAATCAGGAGCACACGGAGAAAACTACCATAATATTGACAAGAATAATCAGGAGAACACAGAGAAAACTGCCACAAGTTTTCTTTGATATCATAAAATTCTGTCTTGTACTAGAACTCTATCTTTGTTCAACAATGAGACGTTCACAAGCTAGCAGAATATATTTATGTATTTTTCATTATTTTTTTTTATTAATTTATTTTTATTTTTTATTATTATTTTTTCCTGAAATTTTATGATATCAAAGAAAACTTGTGGCGGTTTTCTCCGTGTGCTCCTGATTACTCTTGTCAATATTATGGTGGTTTTCTCCGTGTGCTCCCGTTTATTCTTGACAGTATTATGGTGGATTTCTCCGTGTGGAAACTTCGTAATAAAATAAATTATCCTGATCAAGCTTGTGATAATCACTGGCAAGATGACGAAAGTGACCTTGTGATTGGTGTTAAAACGGTAGACACCAGAGATAATAATATTTATTATAAACATGCAAGGATGATGAACGCAGCAGAAGAGATTGATTAAACCTCATGGGAAGATCCTAACATATTGGTTGACAGGCAAGACTACTACATGGATCGCTTTGTGCAGGAAACTATTCGAACATTAAAGAAATATCCTCCATACTCAAAGAACTGAGGTAAGCTGGCTACATACAATAATGGCTTAAATTAAATGTATGTGTATAAACTTGAAGATAAATTAATATATATTTTCTTTCCAGATGGTATCTACAATTTATCGAAATCTGATTTCTAAATAAAACTTATAACTTAAAGGTGTAAAAAACGTTACCACTGCCAGTCAAAATGTATACTAATAAAGTCATGTCAGTAATCATGCCAAGTTCGATAAGAAAAGTAATTGGAATCAGTTGGAACCAATTGAAGATGGAGCTGTTGGAGCATTTGGATCCTTTTGGAGCTGTTGGAGCATTTGGAGCATTTGGAGCCTTTGGAGCATTTGGAGGCTGTTGTAGCATTTTGAGCCTTTTGGAGAATTTTGAGCATTTGGAGCCATTTGGAGTTGTTGGAGCCATTTGGAGCTGTCTTAATCATTTGGAGGCTGTTGGAGAATTTGGAGGCTGTAGGAGCAATTGGAGCCTTTTTAGCATTTGGAGCCTTTTGGAGCCATTTGGAGCTGTTGGAGCCTTTTTGAGCATTAGGAACTGTTGGAGCCATTTGGAGCATTTGGAGCTGTTGGAGCCATTTGGAGAATTTGGAGCTGTTGGAGTCATTTGGAGCTGTCAAGCATTTGGAGGCCGTTTGCAGCATTTGGAGCCATTTGGAACTGTTGGAGTCATTTGGAGCATTTGGAGCTGATGGAGCCATTTGGAGCTGTCAAGCATTTGGAGCATTTGGAGCTGTTGGAGACATTTGGAGCATTTGGAGCATTTGGAGCTGTTGGAGTCATTTGGAGTTGTCAAGCATTTGGAGGCCGTTTGGAGCATTTGGAGCCATTTGGAGCTGTTGGAGTCGTTTGGAGCATTTGGAGCTGTTTGAGCCATTTGGAGCTGTCAAGCATTTGGAGGCGGTTTGGAGCATTTGAAGCTGTTGGAGCTGTTGGAGCCATTTGGAGCTGTCAAGCATTTGGAGGCCGTTTGGAGCATTTGGAGCTGTTGGAGTCATTTGGAGCTGTCAAGAATTTGGAGGCCGTTTGGAGCATTTGGAGCCATTTGGAGCTGTCCAGCATTTGGAGGCCGTTTGGAGCATTTGAAGCTGTTGGAGCTGTTGGAGCATTTGGAGCTGTTGGAGCTAAGAAGTAGTCGTTGCACGTATATGCAGGGTTAAATGTTTATAAGATTGCTGGCTTTCGCAAGTGATTCTGAAGGATAGAAATTGTGTAATAAATATTATGTTTTTGAAAGACTTTGTGGTGTTTTATTTCTCGAACCTTACACTTTTCTGGTACTTTTTTAAAATTTAAGTTGTTTTGTATCGGCCAGGGATCTAACCAAGGACCTTAGTCGATCTAATCAATCAGTATATAGATTACAAATTTATTTAATGAATTTTGAACTTTTTCCCGAATATCTAGCATTAAAATTATGAATTACCAATATGTTGGTCTTGATGTTTGATAGGGTGAATGTAGTATAGGATTTAAAGTCTCTTTAAGAACGTTGAACATGGTTTATTGAAGTTGTTATTTTTTACATAAAATTAAACATTATTGCATCGATCGAGTATCGAACCAAGGACGGGAATCGATTGAATCAATATGTAAATTAATGAGTGATTTTTTTAGATGAATTTTGGATTTTTTCCCGCTTTACTAGCTACATTATTACATGATTTCAAGATGGCGGCCGAATTTCAAGATGGCGGGGGTACCTCGGTAATAAATGATTACTGCACTGTAGCAGGTTAGAATAAAATCATCCAGATGGAAATGTACTCTATAATATGAGTACACACACAAGATGGAGTAATCCGCAGGTGGTAGAACCTGGTAGCATGTACTAAACATAAAATGACGGATCCATGATGGTCGACAAGGACAAAGTCAAATTTCAAGGTCAAGGTCAAATTTCAAGGTCAAGGTCAAATTTCAAGGTCAAGGTCAAATTTCAAGGTCAAGGTCAAAGTCAAATTTCAAGGCCAAGGTCAAATTTCAAGGTCAAGGTCAAATTTCAAGTTCTAAGTCAAATTTCAAGGACAATGTCAAATTTCAAGGTCAAGGTCAAAGTTCAAGTTCAAAGTCAAAGTTCAATGTCAACAGTTGAGGACAAAGGTATGGTGACCAGATAATTATACTAACACGGTATCAGCACACTCCAGCAGACGAAAACAGATGGTGATCTCCAGTGGGTGATTTCAAGATGGCGGCCATCACGAAAAAGTGCAACGGTGGTTTTAAGGATTTTTTATTATTTAATTAGGTATATTATTTTTTTATGATTTTTAAATTTTTTCCCGAATCTCTAGCATTAAAATTGCGGATTTTCAAGATGGCGTCTAAATTTTAAGATGGCAAACATAACGATAATTGCAACATTAATAGGATAAAATATGGTGGTCGTAACATAAAGTGTAAGAATTACATGGTACTTAACCAAGATGGCGGGTGTAACGAAATATGTAAAATTTATATAATCCAAGATGGCGACCGTATTGATAACTGCAACAGTGGTTTTTAAGATTTTTATTTAGTTCGATCAAATAATTTTATTAATGATTTTTAAAAATTTTCCCGATTTTCTAACATAAAAATTGCGGATTTTCAAGATGGCGGGCGTAACGAAAATTGCAACGGTGACGTCATAATCCTAAAAGAGGCTTATCGGAGGCTGTAGTTACGGATGCTTAAGCCTATATCAGGAATTTGTGTTCTTTCTAAGGCAAAAGACATTTGTGGTTTTTCGAAATCCTAATTTTTCCTCGAAACAGGAATTTTCCCCTCGAAAACGGGAAATTTTGAGTCAATTTTGAGGAATTTTTGAGTCCAAGATGGCCGCCGTGACGTCACAATCCAAGATGGTGGCTCGGCTCCAGGCTCCACCGCCTGACGCCTGGCGCAGCTCCGTCATTCATATACTACTACTATGAATTTTTATTTTTGAAATAAATTTTCAAAAAGCGATCACGAGGGACAGGAATTTTTCGTAAAAATTCTGTACGCATATAAGAATGCAACATGTTATACTGCACTAGCGGTTTCTTCCTTGTGATTGACGGCCGTCGGCGAGAAAAGTCGTTCGTTGCCTTTTATGATAGGGACACTCAGGACGCGTTCACTTCCGCACTTATTACTGGGTTTGGTGTTCTAACATTAGACGTGCACCTGAAAGAATTTCACCCAATCACGAAACACATACGATGCTACAGTATTTTAACTTTTAGCTACTCTCAGAATATTTTCGCGAAATATGCATGCCCCTAGCGATCAAATATCTTTGCGCCAAAATAGACTGCAATCCACTTATTCTCAATCTATAGTTGGGAGACGTTTATTTGCCTTGACTTTCTTTCTTTAAGACCGAATCCCGGATATTTCACACTGCTGTATGTGTTTCATCATTGGCTGAGCCAAGTGAGAAAAAAGTTCCTTTAGTCGATCTAATACACGAATAACTGGTACAAATAGGACAAACGGGTCACCTATCACAGTCTATCGAACAGTTGAAATTCCCCCCTTTAAATCATAATAAATGTTTGATAATTAGAAACAGAATTGTAGGGTTTTATTTTTAAGGCAAATTTAGTTTTTAAAGCAAATACAACACTTACTTGTACAATGGTACTTACTTCACCAGAACTGTATCATTTTGACTGCTACATGATATATAAGATAATAATTTGTAATAAGCATGTCTAACTACTGAGAACAATACAAAAATAAATCAGCATATATATGTATATATATGTATATATATATATATATATATATATATATATATATATATATATATGCGTTTGTAAAATGTTCCAAAGTCGTAATGTAAGGATTAGTCAAAAATAAAATTTGGAATATAAAAAAACTAAATTTTTCCTATCTATTTAGCATATATATTGCTACTAACTCCGTGGTAAATAATATACGTTCAAAGAATTTTATATATTAAAAGATTACGTTTTTGTAATCTGAGTTGAGTTTTGATTAAAAATGCTATTTAATTTGATGAGCTTTTGGGAATTAAGGTAATTTATGATGTATTAACATTAATTTTGGTGTTATATCGTGTACTGGTATTATTTTAGGTGTTACTTCGACTTTATAGCAATTAACTTTATAATCATGTCTCTTTAAAAGAGATATGGAAATTAACATTGACACGTAGTTTCCAGCCTGAGGCAGGGTCGGCATGGATGTAACGGGACTGACACTTTCAGGAGCCGGCTGTTCTACCCGAGGGACAGACCTGTCGTTCCGGCCAGCCTGGAGAGTGCATGAGTGGAGGTGGGGTGTGGAGCAGCGACGGAATGAATGTGTGGGTTATACGGGAGTACTCCGAGAAAACCCACAAGCCACGGAAATGTTTACCACTTGAGAAAAATTCCGGATTCGACCCCGTCGGAAATCGAACCCCCGTCGCCTCGGTATGAGGCGAGTGTTCAAACCACTCAATCACCGCGACTCCTTAAGTTACCACCTACCCGGGGATACACACTGTGCGCAGATATTCAGAAGAAACAACCACGCAATTTTAAATCCGCTCGAGATATTCAAGTGGCTTCTGTTTACGATAACGCATTTAAGAATGCGCAGAGTGTCTGGAAAATTATGTTTTCATATTTTGTTTTTTAAACCGTATATTTGGAAGAGTGAGTAGGCTAAAGTGCGTGTTCCAAGAATCATTTTTAGGCGTGGAACGCCCGGTAGAGATTTTTGAAAGCACCCAAAGGCTTTGCATTACTACACTATCTTCTATTCTCCACCATCTAATGTTAAGTTAACCATTCATAATTTCATAGTTTCCCTATGCACGACGAGAAGAAGCTTAGAGGCGATATCACGCTAGAAAAACCAGTGATCGTCACACTTATCATCCCACCTCACTAACACAAATGCACCCATGACTAGGCGGGGCCATCAATAACAGAATCCGTAGCACATATTAGCTCTGAAAGATATTCGCACTCTACACGCAAACAAAGAAAAAAAAGATTTTCGAGTAAGTTAGTGGATAAAATTTTCCTAACGCCAACTTCAAAAAACTCCTCAGCCTAAAGGATTATTGAAAAATATGCATCATAATGGATTTCAACAACTTTTATCGGCCTTCCGAATAGTTGAAACAATCCTTCCAGGATCGTCGATGCAGTTTTTTTAATTGAAAGGACGCGTTTCTCTATTTATTTCATTCTTCCTTATGGCATTCTGTGGGGTTGTGGCACTCTCTTTAGATGAAATGTGGAACTCAGTAGTTGAACCAGCCAACAGCTGTCCAAAGTTTTTATTGTTTACTTCTTTCTATGGAATGATCTACTTGTAACATGTATAAAAATGCCTGGCATTATATTGCGAAGAATCTGTAAATACAAAAAAAAAATTAACTGCCGAGAATGACCTTTTTACATATTGAATCAAAATAATTCGATATTTTTTTTCATGTGTACTTTTTCACTAAATGCCGTCTTTATATTAAATGTTCCTTTGCTTAAGGTTGCATCGGTTTAGGACGCATACTTGCAAATAAAAGAACAGCTAATGCTTTTTGTTACTTTGGGATATCCTGTACCCCAGATTAAGACGTCAGAGCTTTGTGTTCTATTGTAAACAATGTAAACAGACAAGCTAAAGGAATAAGAGTGATTGAGTATTATTTTTACGCTTGTTGATTTTAAAACATAATTCTTGTGAGTTTATTTCAAAGTTAATAAACTCAAAACCTGTAATTTCACTAAGTTCCAAACGTAAAATTAACTATCAAATGTGTACACTGTAATTGTTTTGTAAATAGAACAGATGTATTCATGTAAAATTACAAATGTTTGCAAATTTGAACATTTATGTGAAAGAACTCTATCACTACATAATACCGTGTTAAAACTCTTACGCGGGCATTTATGTTTGTTTTGTCCTAGTACTTTTAATAGTTAGAGTTAATTGTAAACCGTTCCCTGGATAGCTTTACAGTATGAACTGCGCACATTTTAAGCATGATGCAACAAAAAAAAAATATATTGAATATTCAATAACTAGTGACCGGAAAAATTCGCGATTTCAAATCCATAAATGATAGACTCCATGATTCTCTATGAACTCGTGCAAATTACATCTGCTGATTGGTTACCGACTCGTAACACCTGTTGACTGGAATGATCGTGATTCGCTAATTATTCTCTTAAAGATTTTTCATTGGCTCAGAGTCCTTCAGAATAACTGTGGCCCAATCACTAAAGCAAATTAATGTCAAAAGTATTTGGACTCCATCCTATCGCAAAATGAATCCGCGAATTTTACAGGTCTCTATCGATAACTATTTCCACGTCTAAAAAAATGTTGCTTGAATGAAACACCAATTAAAAAAAAAATGCGCCAATTTTTGTGAGAAATACTTAGTATTATCTCGAAAAACATATTTCATGTATGCAAATATAACTATTTTTATATTACTACAAATAATTACTTGGCAACTGCATCTCAAAGGAATATTTTGAAAAAGTACAGGCTTTTTTGTGTGTGTAACCAGAGTTTAAAGCGATTTTGTTTTTGCTAAAAGCGCACATTCCAAACAACAGTGGTGTACTGTTTTACGAGAAGAACTAGGCTATTTGAATATTTAATTCTACTCCCTCTCCCAAGCAGACGAAACGATTTCCCACTTGGCGGTGGAAAGCCGTAGAAATGGACTTTTCTGCTAATTGTGTTCCGCCCAGAGAAAAAGGGGCTTTGCCCATGAACTCAAATGGAGAACTTCTCTCGTAATGAACATTTCCTTGTCTTCGCTCCCGCAGAGTGCCCATTAAATAACTTTAGATCTTCTTCGCGCTCAGAAGGGTTTTCATTTGTCTCAACAAAGAGCTGAAGCTTCGAAGTGGCTAGTCGTCGCCATTTCCCGACTGTTTTTACTTTGAGAAAAGAAAGTAAGAGGGAATTTTCGAGAGCTTAGCGTGCGACGGCAGCGAAACGATTAAAAGCGTCTGCGAATTTTCAAATACATTTCAACACTCCAATAAAAGTACTGACATTTAATTTCTAATTCATGGACTTCTAGCCGCTCCTTCTGAGCGTCAGGAAAATAAGAAGCAATAATAATCAGGAGTTTTCCCCCGCCTTAGTATTAACTTATTTAATTATCATTTAATTTTTTTAATTAGTTTAATGTATTTTATTTTCATAATTGATCCCTTATTTAATTTTGTGTTATTGTTTGTTTTTACGCACTCACTATTATTTATTAATTTCCATATTGTTCGGTACGTTTACTATCAGGTTGAGTCTTTGAACTGTTCAATAAAGTCATTCCGATACACTTGCCCTCATTTGACTAATATTCCTGGACTGTATATCGCCGCAGACAATCGGACGGACGCGAGCGGCACGCCAGTAAGATAAAATGAACAACATGGCGTGTGAGAGGGGGGAGACAGACGGTAGCGGAGTGATGGATCCTCGGGAAGTGTTGAAAACGCAGACCGCGAAGTCAGCCAGGTACGGGCTGGGGCGGAGGGGGAGACGCCGTCGGGATGCTCTCCGTCAGCTCCGTCAGCTCCGTCAGCTCCGTCAGCAGGCTGCGTCTTGTCCCGCGCCGCGACAGGTCATTTGTAACCCCCGGGCACTATTAGTAAGCGTGTAGAACATCCCCCCCTCACTACTGATCAAGCTTCCAACACCCCCTTCCCCCTCCCTAACCCCTTTGTTTCCCGCGCCAGTCCCCTTTTCTCGCTCCTCCTTCCATTTTTTTAAACTGCGACAGATGTAAACCATCTCGGCCCGCAACCCACTCCTCAGGAGGTTTTGTGAACATGGAGGAGGGGGGATGGAATGAAATTAGTCAAACGGCGATGTCGGGCAATAAACGCCACCAGGACTACAAATGAACCATAGCGATAAACGTGAAGCGATTTTTTTTTTTAAAGTGAAACTTCTTTGCAGCCGGTAGGGTAAGTCGGAGCGATGACGTTATATCGGCGTAATAAAAGTTTCACGCTCAGGTGGCAACGAAATGTGCAAAGATCAGTAGTTAAAGGAAAGAAGAGTTTGATGGTAAGTAGTATGTAAATGTATGTACTGTGCCAGGGTTTAAGGTGAGGTGCGAGGTGACGAACCGCCATCTTGGATTCTGACGTCACGGCGGCCATCTTGGATGCACTTGACCTTGACCTTTGACCTTCAAAATTTGTCCAAATTTGACCAATTTTTGGAAAATTTCGTGGGTCAGGGTCAAGGTCATCCAAGATGGCCGCCGCGACGTCAAAATCCAAGATGGCGGTTCGTCACCTCGCACCTCACCTTGAACCCTGGCGCAGGACATACATTTACATACTACTATGGTATGTTTTGCAATATATCACTCGTGCATACTTGCGCTCATTCTGATACATTATTGTACC
This sequence comes from Bacillus rossius redtenbacheri, assembly GCF_032445375.1. NCBI lineage: Eukaryota > Metazoa > Arthropoda > Insecta > Phasmatodea > Bacillidae > Bacillus > Bacillus rossius. Next base: position 7,567,620 of record NC_086344.1, on the reverse strand, counting down.
TCTCTCTCTCTGTCTCTGAAGTTTCCATTTCTGAAGCACGCCACTTACCAGTATGATTTCCTAGCCAATCACGTTCAACACGTCTGCAACGTCAGCGCGACAGAAAAAAAATGGGTGACTGGACGGACTTTCCGATTGGAAACGAATTTACGTTTTATCGCGTCGCGAGTGCAAAGTTACTGGTAGTGCGTTTGCGCGTGGCTTCTGCTGATTGGTTCATACTTCATCTTGGAGGTAGGGACTTCTGCGCCAGTTCGAACGTCAGGCGAGTCAGCAGCGAGTATGCAGAGGACTGCAGAGTCCATCCTGGAAGACCTTTTACCAACGACATTTGGGAGAGAAGCTGGGCCGATGAGAATATTGCTATTTCATAGTCTCTAACGTGTAACTTAAGAGGCCACTCCAGTGTTTCAGGGGCACTACGCAACCCGCGTTAACTTCATAAGATTCAATGCTATTTTCATTTTGCTTATAACTTATTAACTAATATAGATTTCAAAATGATGCTTGCTTGATATGTAAGACAACGATGCTCTTATCAAAGCCCCTTTCTTCAAAAACGTGCATAAATTATTGTTCAAACCTAGACATTACACTTATGCATATTAGTAAAGATTAGTATAAAACCATAATTTAAGCACGTTTTTGAAGAAAGGGGCTTTGATAAGAGCATCGCTGTCTTACATATAAAGCAAGCATCATTTCGAACTCTATATTAGTTACTTAGTTATACGCAAAATGAAAATAGCATTGAATCTTATAAGATTAACGCGGGTTGCGTAGTGCCCCCGAAACACTGGAGTGGCCTCTTAAGGCCCCCGCCTACCCGGGCACACAGACAGTGTGCAGAGCTTCAGAAAAAAAAACGCAATTTCAAAACTACTCAAGATATCTGAGTGGGTTCTGTTTACAAAAAGCATTTAAGAGTTCGCTGAGGCCCGAAAAGTACTTTTGATTGCGGATTAAGTTTTTAAAATGTATTTCTAGTAGAGTTAAAATGGCTAAAACGGATGTTTTCAGAGTAATTTTTAGGCGTAAAACAACCAGTACAGATTCTTGAAAGCACTTAAAGGGACTTGCATTACACCTTTATCTTCATTCCTCGGCCATATTATCTTACGGTCACCGCTCAAATTTTACAGTTTTCCTGTGACGACGAGAAGACTGCGCGTCAGTTCAGAGCCTTGAGCTTACTGTAGATGCTATACCGCGTTAGAAATACCAGCGAGCGTCGCGCTTATCATCTCGTTTCACCAACACACATCCAGCCCTGACGAGGTGGCCCCCTTAACACAAATTTGGCTGCTTTGGAAAGTGGTAACAGTTGTCTGTTCGTCTAAAAACACCGTTGACAGACCAACGATGGCAGAAGCACACGCAAACCACTGCTCCTACTTTTTATAAATGTCATATTTTGGACCAATTACAAAACACTGACTATATTATAATACAAAAAAAAATTGGGGTTAGCTGTGTTGGGACACAGCCGCAATTTTTCAATGTCAATACTTCGTGTAAATGGAGTGTTCAAATCTAAGCCATCTTAGCTTCCTTCCTCTCCCTGCAGTCGTGTCCGCTCGGCTCTGGAAAGTGGCAATATTTTTTGGAAAAGACGCAAGCCATTCTTTCTTTTAATTGGCGTTTCTTGCAAATACGATTGCGAATATTCGCCAACATATTGTACATTTTTTTCGCAATATTCTTCGTAAATTCATTTCACATGATTTTTTTTTTACAGTTTGTAACGGTTTTAAATATTTTCAAACGTAGTTTAAAATATTTCACTATCTGCTGCGCAAAACTGGTTTTATTTTAATTCAAATTGGTTAACGAGTGTGTCTCAATCTGGCCCCACAGTAGATGACTCAACCGGAATCGAACATTTGAGAAAATTGTAATTATTCGCAGTAACCTGGAAATATATAAAACCTGATTACAATGGCACATGCTTAAACCCTTTCCCTATTTATATGAATGCGCAACTTGAATGTACTAGGCCCAATTTATGTTTTACAACGTTTCAGAATCTATTCTTTTTCCCGACACACTACATTTTCCAAATTAGCATCCCGATTTAAAAGACGTATTCACGTCAAAAAAACAAATTCAGATGATCGATGTTGGTTTCAAACGGACGTTGTTGATCACGTGATTGAAGCTTCCAATGTTGGTTCTTGTGCAGCTTGCGAGCGCTCTCTACCACAGAACGCACTCTATGCGCTGAACACGGTAGCCCCGAGTCAACCAGCTACGCCTATTTTGAACTCCCCCCTCCTTTTTTCTTTTCGCTCCCTTCAGCCTATACGGACGACAGACGTCTCCCAGAAGGCCGGAGACTGTAAGGTAAAGGTGGGATCCACAATTGACTTCGAGAGTTACAACTTAAAACCGGCGATAACTTAGAATACGCAGTAAAAACAATCCCACATAACTCAAAACTGATAACAGAACGATCATAACACAGTAGTTAGAACCATCGTAAATTTTATCATCACAACTTAGAAACATTTTACCTTAGAATATCACAACATTGAGCAGATACGATCTAGAAATATCATAACTTAGTAAATTAAGTTAAACATCCCTATTTATAAATATTATTAATCATAAACAAATTATAAATTTCATGATTTAAAATAACTTAACTCAGAATTCTCACATGTTATAACAACATTAAATACAACTGGTATATCTTCGGAATTTCTGTGTGTGATTCGCTAAGTTTTGTTTGCCTAAATTGTGTGTTTATAAGTTATGACCCTTTATTAGAGTTATTTTTAGAAATAATTTATTTGGTGTTCAATTCAAAAACATTTGTTTACTGTCATACTAACACACCGACCGAGTAATTTACATGCATGGACCTTCGTAAATGTTTCTTGAAATCATAGTAATTTTTGTTTTCGGGGCTTTATTTAAAATCTTCAGTTCCCAACGATATCACTTGTAAAATTGCAAGGCAGAACTTTGTACCATTGGTAATTTTACAAAGCTATACATTGCATTTTTACAAGTTATATAATTAGCAAATGGGTTTACAAGGATTTTCCTTGTAAAAAGTACAAATATTATTACGGTGTATGGAATTGTGATGGGATTTTGGAATTTGGACATTTGGAAGAGTGACTACAAAAAAGCCTATATAATTATTTTCAACAGTCGTGCCCAGTTACACCCGCAGTAAATATTTAATTTGTACACTCTGGCTAAAAGATTTTTAAAATTTAAACAATAATAAAATATTTTTTCTTAAAATGGTTTACCAAAGGTCAAATCTCTCTGTTTAGGTCTTAACCTTTGACGGGATGTACCTCTTGATGCATGGAGCTAGAATTTGCCATGAGGTGGCTTGCTGTAACGAAGTTAGTCATTTTTAACACGCTTTTATTATCTTCACTTTCAAATAACTATAAAAACTATGTAAACAAATTTTGGAAGTAGATTTCAACCAAATTGTTTTTGTGGCATCGATTTGAAGGTGTTTATGTAATTCAGGTGAAAATGTATTTATATATATTATAACTTATACCAAATTAATAAATATAATTTAATACGTTAATTAAGTATATTATAACTTGTAAATAATTTTATTCAAATGCGATATTTGTAGTTTATTAAACAATATATTTTTTATTTAAATCTCAATTGCCGTATTGCAAAACCCAAAACATTGCGGAATTGGTGTTTAACAACACCTGATGTTGGTTGATAGGATGAATAAGAATTTCCGTCGCTAACCACAGTCACTTCCATAAAAACACAGTCCTTGAAACTTTTCCAAAACGCAAACGCTACATTCCGCCCAACGTTTCGGGTGTTCTGCGTACATCGTCTGGACAAAAGGCTGAGTCTGTAGGAATGCAAGCATGACTACCTGATTGACAGACGTATTCGAGAATGCAGAAAACCTGGAGTCTGTCTTCATGGTTCCATTGCCCATTTATGTTGTTATTTTTATGACAAACAATATTAACCAGCAATAGCCTAACTCCATGATATTAAATTGAATCAGTTGTTATTTAAGGGTTGTTTTAATAGCAGTATAACGTCACGCAAGTTTTTCTAATTATGATCACTAACTAAAGTTTTTTACAGCTTGCAAATAATATTTAAATAGGCCAAATGAAGTCGAAATTCGCGACCCAAAAAAAATGCAAAATATGTATCATGGTAAATTAAATGTATAGAAAATTTGCTTAAGAAGACCTCCTTGTCTGTATTAGTGAGGCGGGATGATAAGTACAACTCTTGCTGATGCTTCTAGTGCGGTATCGCCTCTAAGCGCATAGCTTTTGGACTGGCGCGCTGTCTACTCATCGTGGATAGGGAAACTGTGAGATTTTAGAAGTAACTATAACAGGTATTCCATTTTTTTTATTTATTGTGAAAACACGCGTTTCTCAAAATACAGACGAAATCTGAAACCACATCCACCCTCAATGTTTTTTCGTGAACAGATCCCAGTTGGATATGTTGAGCAGTTTTCAAATCACGACTTATATTTTCTGAAGCTCTGCATACCGTATGTGCGCCTAAGTGGGCGGGCGCCTTACTTATCAGTGACGGCGAGCAAACTAAGCGACTATCATGAAGTGTGAGACCGAGCATGGATGGCTAATCGACCTGCCACAGGACTTCCTCGAAACCTTGTACAAAAATCATCTTCGTGGCCGTAAGGAATCAAGGAAAACCGATATGGAAAATGAAAAAAAAATAATAAAGGGGGTGAGTGTTGAAGAGAGAGAGAGAGAGAGAGCGAGCGAGAGAGAGAGTCGGCCAAAGACAAACACGGGACATATCACGTACTGGCCTACCCGTTCTCCTGTTTGCCGCAAACTCGTCTTTTCCCACAGTCCCTTCTACTTTTCCTGGTGTCTTATATCTCCCACCTCCACCACCTACTCCTGCGCGGCCATTGTGGTCGGGGAATAAAGCTCCCCGTTTTCCTTACATCAGCATCACTCAAAGAAAAGAAAAAAAAAAGAACGACAGTCGGGGCGAAGCGCGTGGAGTGTTTTCACACAAAATACGTTTCTGTTTGAACGGAGTGGGTTTTTCGGGAGGAGGTGGACAACGAAGGGAAATTTCGGTGCGCGCGGCCGCTGTCATCCAAGAAGTTTCCCCGTCCGCCGCCGCGTCTCCTCGGCTAATGCACACAGGTGCACGCAGCTCTCCGCGTTCCGGCACAGGCCCCTGAAACCAGGTAGGGGAAGCTTGATAAAAAAAAAATCATGTCGGTGCTAATATCATATCATAACACAGGAATTTTATCTTAAAAGCCCTGGGAAAGCACACAAGAACGGGTCGGTGGATGGACATTCAGGGAGTCGGTACACGGACACAAAATGAGCAGAGGACCAAGAGGACACACTTTAGTACCAGCGACAGAACGCTGAGCATACACAACAGTACATACAAACCGTAGTACGAAAGAGTTACATGAGTAGCATGGCACTTCCAACCAAGTTCGAATCTATCCCTTTACAAAAAAAAAATTTTCTTTTTTCAATTAAAAAATAAGAGCAACATATGTTTACTAATGAGCATTCAATTTTTGAAGAACATTTGTGCCAAATTATCCACACACACACACACACATACACACACACACACACACACACACATATATATATATATATATATATATATATATATATATATATATATCAAGTAAACAAATATTTCTCTCGGTGTAAATTTATGAACAAATTTAGCGGCATGTTAAAACACTGTAGCAATGCCTTTGTTTCGTTTGTTAAGTTTCTTTCATGCACATTTGCATATGTATATGTAGGCACAAGAATCACAACCACTCTGTGCAGAAGCAAACGCGTCTTGACTGGCGCGGGAAAATACAGCAACAGCTTATATTTGCAGACGGCCGCCAATTACAAGTAATAAATCGTTGGCGCAAACTAATTTTATTACAGATTTATTGGTATTCAAATCTTTTCGCAAAAATTACCTGCGTCTAACAATGAATTAGCGTCATTTGAACATGAACAGTCAAAAAAATCTTAGCGTTCGAATAATATATTCAAACACATGATAAATCTTCAGCAAAAACTCTATTCTATCTTACGAGCGCATTTTTACCTGTTTACGACAGAACACAAAACGTCTAAATTGGGGTACGGAGTAGTTTTAAAATAAAAATTATTCAGTTATCTAGACATACGAAGAACTCAATGTATTTGAGGTGAATTATTTATTGAAAAGACCTTTAGTTAAGTCTAATTTCTAATCGTTTACCAGTAACAGAATGGTCAGTACGCAGATAAATTAGTATATTACATTTTATAATACTTCTATTCGTTGCGGGAATAGTAATAGCATGGTACGTCCAACCTATATAATTGATTTCCCTGAGTAAAAACTATTTTTCGTTCTTACAACCACAATTTTTTTATCAGTTCAAAGCAAAAATAACAAACTAGTTCTGTCATTTGTTTTCAAAAGAGCACTTATAATTTTACATAAACAGAAAATTCTAAGTTACTTATCCCCAAATCCCCTAGAACAAGGCTTATTCAAAACATATTCGTATAACTCACTTCTGCCCTTCTTCACTTCACTTAACTTCTTCGGCAAATCCTGAATAATTCCCTAAGCATGTTCAAGGTTGTTTAGTTTGAAACACTTATCACGAGTTTGATATTCTTTAGATAGTTTAGTACAGTACCGTGACTCGAGTTCAATCTCATTTTAAAACAAACTATCGATTATTATTATTTTTCTTAAACGCCTTGTGTTAGCTATCAAACAGTCTAAATATCATTATGACTTTTTCCAAGGGTAAAATAAGTTAGTCGCCTAGACTTCAGAATAAGTTTAAAACTTCGAAAGGCTGCAGGGTGGCAATATATATATCTTAATATATATAACTCAAAGATGACTGACTGACATAGTTATCTATCAACGCACAGCCCAAACCACTGGACGGATCGGGATGAAATTTGGCATGCAGGTAGATGTTATGACGTTGGCATCCGCTAAGAAAGGATTTTGATTAATTCTACCCCCAAGGGGATAAAATAGGGGATGCAAGTTTGTATGAAACTTTGTCAATTTTAAACCGATCGGGTTGAGACTTTGCATGCATAAAGCTACTATGACGTAGGCATCCCCTAAGAAAGGATTTTGAGATGCAGGCTATATAAGATTAGTAACTTTTCAGTTTAAAATATACGCATTTCTGTATGCTAGTGCCATCTACATTGAGTTATTTTGGAGAGAACTTTGAATTAACCATTTTTGTGCATAGTGCATAGGTAATATATCGTTATAGACTCTGTTTTGTATTTGGCATTTGTTTTGTTTTCGTTTGGTTTAAGTATAGGTTTTGTCGGTTAGACTTTTTTAAAATGGCTAAAGAAAATCTGAACGTTAATGGAGAAGTTGAAGATTGTACTGTCGTCCGTATTGTTGGTGACGGTGCATGTTTGTTTCGTGCTCTCTCTTATTTAATGTACGGAACACAAGATAGAACGATGGAGGTACGTTCAGAAATTGTCAGATATGTGGTTAATGACTGTAGCAAGTTTTCAATTATGACCCACGACAGGAATGGTGATAACTACGTAACATCTGACGAATATTTTGCTGATATGATAAAAATGCTACTTATGGCGGATTTTGTGAGTTAATAGCAGCAGGATTAATATACCCCTTTAAGTTTGAAGTTTATAGGAACGGTCTCATATATACGGAATCTGGATCTAACGACTATCCGGCAAGGCGATTACGATTCAGTCAAGATTTATCCAGTGGGCATTTTGATGCCTATCTTCCCATAGCAGCACAGAAAATTACTTGGCTGTAGAAGAACATGATTTTGGAATTGATACACCTTCGCAACTTAAAGTTGATAAGGGTTGTCAGGAGGTACCTGTTTTAGAAAGTGAACATTCACCTATGGTATCTTCAATAAATTATGATGAAAATTTAATAAAAAGTTTATTGTCCCAATCTGAGTCTGTGACATTAATAGAAAAAAAGAAAAACAAACGTAGGGCAAGGTTTACTAATTACACACGAAAAAATCAAATAAAAAAGGCACAAAAAGATATGGATAGACTCTACCTATATCCCACCGTAAAGCTGTGTCTGAATATAAGAAAAAAAAAACCTGATGTACAGAGACAAGCTGTCGCCACCTACCAGGCTGCAAACCCTGAAAAACATAGGCAATCTGCTGCACTATATCAGGCCAGGAATACCTATGTGCATAGAGTGATTCAGTCACGGTATAGAAAAAATACAATCCAGCATGTATGGAGAAGCAAGTTGCTTTCGGGTTTGGCGTATGACCCAGATATTGCTTATGGAACTGACAGCAGCGTAGTCATAGGTTCTATGACGTACAAATGTCAGTGGTGTAACGCCTTGAAGTGGAAAGATGAGACACCTGGCATGTGTTGTAGCGCCGGTAAAGTACAACTTGAGCCGTTTAAACAACTGCCTGAACCACTTTACAGTCTGGTTAATGATTTACACCCAAATCATGTACACTTCATGGATAATATCAGAAAATATAATGCCTGTTTTCAAATGACTTCCTTTGGTGGAAAACAAATAAATGAAGGCGGTTTTTCATCAACGTTTAAAGTTCAAAACAAGTATATAATTTAATTGGAAGTATATTACCGGAACTTGGGCAGGATGCACAGTTTCTGCAAATTTATTTCGTCGGTGAAGATGATAGAGAAGCTAAAATTCGATGATCTAAATTTCCTGATTTGAGACCAAATTTAATCAAACAATTGCAGCTTATGTTACATGAGGTGAACCCATACATAAAAGATCTAAAAACAGCCATTGATAAAATATCGCCTTCAGAGTCATTAAAGGTAGTAATACATGCAGATAAAAAACCACAAAGCGAACACAGAGGCAGATTTAATGCACCAACGGCAAATGAAGTGGCTGTTGTATTGGTAGATCAGCATTTTGACCGAAGAGACATTATCCTCGAAAGCCGAAGTAACTCACTTCAGCGTATCAGTGAGATACATCGAGCTTATGACGCGCTGCAGTACCCGTTGATGTTTTGCTGGGGGGATGATGGCTATTCAATCAACATACCACAATGCGATCCCACAACTAAGTTGCCCTTGAAAAAAACAGTCTCTGCTGTAAGTTTTTATTCATACAGAATAATGATCAGAGAAGGAGAAGATAACTATTTGGTTAAATATCGCGCTCTTTTTAGTCAATATTTGGTAGATGAATACGCAAAAATATAAACTGAAAGACTAAACTACATAAAAAACAATCAAGCCAAATTGCGCGCAGATAATTATATTCATTTAAAAGATGCAATTGGACGGCAAGATACTGAAGCAAATCAGCTGGGACAAATGGTAGTACTTCCATCATCTTTTACTGGTGGACCAAGATACATGCATGAAAAAACGCAAGACGCCATGACCTATGTTAGACATTACGGTCGTCCCGACCTTTTTATTACTTTTACATGTAACCCACGCTGGAGTGACATAAATGAGCACTTACTTTCAGGACAAAAATCTCATGATCGATACGATATTATTTCGCGTGTTTTTAGATTAAAGGTAAAAAAAGGTCATGGATTTGTTGATAAAAGGGAAAATATTCGGTGAAGTGAGATGCTATATGTATTCGACGGAATGGCAAAAGCGAGGTCTTCCGCATATTCATATACTTTTATGGCTTCAACATTGCATCACTCCGGATCAAATTGACAATATTATTTGTGCTTAGTTACCTAACCCCGATCGTGATCCTGAGCTTTACGAAATTGTTAAAAGTAATATGATACATGGCCCCTGTGAAAGTTTAAACCGAAATTCTCCATGCATGAAAGATAATTCGTGCAGCAAACGTTATCCTAAGGCTCTTATTAAGGAAACTCAAACCGGTGATGATGGTTATCCGCAGTACAGGAGACGTTCTCTGGATGACGGTGGATTCTCTGTCAATATCAAGGGTGTTACAATAGATAATCGTTGGGTGGTTCCTTATAATCCAGTGCTATTAAGAACATGTAACGTTCACGTGAACGTAGAGTATTGCCATTCTGTGAAGTCAATCAAATACGTTTGCAAATATGTTAATAAAGGGTCAGATCAGGCTACGTTTACTTTAGAGAATGGGATGGATGGGAAGGATGAAGTTACAACCTACGCAAGTGGTCGATATATAAGTTCAGCTGAAGCAGTTTGGCGAATCCTTGAATATCCAATACATGAGCGTTTTCCTCCTGTAGTGCACCTTGATGTCCATTTAGCAAATGGACAGAGAATTTATTTTAATGAGCAGAACTTGTACGACAAATTGAGTAGTCCTCCCACAACTACACTCCTCTCCTTTTTCTATCTGTGTAACGTGGATGACTTTGCAAAAACATTGTTATACTCGGAAGTCCCTGCGTATTACGTTTGGAACAAGCGATCGTTTCAGAGAAGGAAGAGAGGAGTGAATGTTGACGGATGGTCAGGGATCAAAAAAGAACACGTTCTAGGTAAGGTTTATACTGTTCATCCAAACAATACAGAATGCTACCACCTTCGAATGCTTCTACATGAGATCAGAGGCCCAATTTCATTTGAAGCGTTGAAAATTGTAGATGGTCACTTACATCCCACTTTCCAATCCGCGTGCAAGGCTCTAGGTCTACTCGAAGATGATCGGCATTTGGATTCAGCTCTTGAAGAGGCAGCACTTTGTTAAACACCGCATATGATTCGAGAGCTTTTTGCTATCATTTTATTTTTCTGCCAGGTTTCCGATCCCTTATGTCTTTGGGAAAAATACAAAGAATACCTTTCTGAAGACTTTAAAAAACAACTGGAAAGGCAAGGTGACGTGGATGTAGAGCACTCATCAGACCTGATATTTAACAAATGCCTGTCGGTATTAGAGTATGCCGTATTATCATTAGGCGGCTGTCCTCTTAAAGAGTATGGATTACCTCGGTCAATAACATCAATACATTTTGAAAATAGAGAGTACGTGAAGAAGACCAGTTACGATACAGTGGCCTTAGAAGACACAGTTAGAAAAAATGAAGCATCCTTGAATGACGAGCAACAGGAAGTATACAATAAAATTATCACAAGTGTAGATGCAAATGACGGTCGAATATTCTTCTTAGACGCTCCAGGTGGAACTGGTAAAACCTTCCTTATTAATTTACTTTTGACGAAAGTAAGAAGTACTCACGGCATTGCCCTGGCTGTGGCATCGTACGGCATAGCTGCTACATTACTTGAAGGTGGTCGAACTGCTCATGCTACTTTTAAGTTACCACTCAATTTAATCACTGCCGAGACTCCCATTTGCAACATCTCCAGACAAAGTAATTTTGCTGAAGTTTTAAAGAGTACAAAAATAATCGTGTGGGACAAAATAACGATGGCTCATAAAGGTGGTATTGAAGCCTTAAACAGATCACTAAGGGATATAAGGGGTAATACAAAATTAATGGGTGGCGTAATAGTTTTGCTGGCCGGAGACTTTCGGCAGACTCTACCAGTGGTGCCAAAAGGAACCAGAGCTGACGAAGTAAAGTCGTGCATTAAGAAATCTAATTTGTGGCCCCAGGTTAATATTCTTAAGCTCTCTAAAAATATGAGAGCACATTTCGGCGGGGATGAGTCTGCTGGTAGATTTTCAGATCTCCTTCTTAAAATCGGTAATGGTGATTTTCCATTGTTTGATGGAATGATAACCATCCCGGAAGAATTGTGCACAGTTGTTACTACGGTTCAAGAATTGCTATCTAAAGTTTATCCAGACATTATTAATATACATGACAAGCCTATTGAATGGTTATGTGAGCGTGCCATACTTACTCCAAAGAACGATCAAGCAGCAGCTATCAACGATATCCTGCTCATGTCGTTTGAGGGCGAAGAAAAGGTCTATACTTCGAATGATACTGTGGTTAATACAGATGACGCTACTAATTTCCCTGTAGAATTTTTAAATTCATTGAATCCGCCAGGTTTGCCTTATCATAAGCTTATTCTGCGTGTGGGCGTTCCAATTATGTTGTTGCGAAATTTAAAACCACCAAAACTTTGTAACGGTACGAGACTGCAAGTGAAAGCGTTACATTGCAATACAGTGGAAGCCACTATATTAACTGGGTGTGCGAAAGGGGAAACTGTATTTATACCACGAATCCCATTAATACCTCATGATATCCCGTTCGAATTTAAGCGATTACAGTTTCCCCTAAAAGTCTGCTTTGCCATGACAATAAACAAGTCTCAGGGGCAAACTCTCAAATTTGCGGGTATTGACTTGAGAGAACATTGCTTCTCTCATGGACAGTTTTATGTTTCTTGCTCACGAGTAAGTTCACCCAATAGCTTGATAGTTTTAGCTCCTAATGACAGATTAATTAAGAATATTGTGTACAAAGAAGTTTTGTAGGCCCTAATTTTTTACACACGCTAAACAAAAGTAAAGCCGCAAAATCTATACCTAATTAATAATAATACTTCTTAACGCGAGCGAAGCCGCGGGCAAAAGCTAGTAGGTATATATATATTTATATATAATTAATGGGCTCCACTTAAGTGAACCTATTTAATTAATATTTAAAATGAAATAATGTTATTTTGCCTAAAGCATTAACTGATTATAAAATGAAACTTAAATAAAAAATTCTTGAATTTTTTTCACCTGGGATACCTGCAGATTTTAATACAATTATTCAGGTGAAAAATTTAGAGTTCTTTAATCTACTCAGGAAAGGCTTTTCAGAACAGTTGGTAAAAAAAATTTGTACTGTCGGTTTTCAATAATCAACTTACAGATTCTGAAAGCAACATAAACAAATGAAGTACGCGACTTATTAGTTGCTACAATCTGCCACAAATGGATGAAAGCACAATTTAATCTTCGCGGCAGAAATAGAACATCATATACAATCCTGGACTCCACATTACAGAAATGTATTGGTTATTTTGCTTCCAACAGTTGTAGGTATTCTTCCTGAAGGTATGAATATTTATGACAACTTAAATTTTCGTGTCATTTTTTTTTAAATTTATTTATTGATTTGGTAATCAATTGATTTATATTAATTAATAACTTGTTCAGAAATTTATTGTTTACAAGAACAATTTCTATATTCGTTGCAGAATTTTTTTTAGTTTTATGTAAATTTTGCATGTCCGTATATAAAAAAATATTTTAAAATATAATCATTTATCCTGAAGGTCTAAACAATACGACTATGTATAAATATAGAATTTTATGTTTATTACACTTAGGTAATTATTGACTTTATTTCCCGACTAAAAAGCACAACCAACTTCTTATTTAAAAAACGTTTTCTTTTACAAAATGGACATAGTAAAACATTTAAATAAAACTTAACATGCGTAAATTTTGCAAAGAAAATTCATGCTTTTTGCATGATAGCGTATTTTAATTCCTAAACTTGAAAATAATATCCTTAGAATAAAAGTATACGTTGTTCTCTAACATAAAACTGAAAACTGTAGTAAAAATTTTGCCTATTCGTCAATTGATTTAGAAATTTTTAACGCATTCTGTAGGTTTCGTATTTTCTGTTTGGCAACCTATAAGCAGCCCAATCTACTTCAAAATTAGAAATACTTTATTTGAGTTAGTGATCTTGGAAAACGTTATATTTTGAACGAAAATGGGAATTGAATAAGCGTAATGGAAGTTAATTCTTTATTTTAATAATTGCATTGCTCCTTAAAACTATCGATTATATAATCTCAGTAGGTCCATGAAAGTGTTGGTTCGTTCACGTGGTTTGGGTGTTAACTGAGTGGCTCTAAGTCCAAACTTGGAAATATTTTCATACATTGAATTATACGAGATTTTATGCTGTATATTTAACGACCCAACTTAAAAAATAAACAACACGTCTCTTATTTTACAACTTTTTTTTGTAAATTTTAGTTCTCGGAGAGTGAAAAATTGATAAAAATGGTTTGGTTATAAAAATTGTATGCAGCTAATTTAGTGAAAGTTTATTAATTGGGTAGGGATAATAAACACACGTAAAATTTCTACTTTCTTATTACAATTTTAAAAACAAATCTTCCTATTACAGGTTTGAAATATGGCAAGTTTGGGGTTCGGTAAGAACATTTTTTATGTTGGAATCTTTTTGTACCAAATGTAAGAGACGTGGCGTTATAAAAATACATAAGTTGTTAAATTTTGTGTATAGTTATTCTTAATTTTTATATATTGTCACTTAGGATGCGAAAATAACATTGGTATGTTTTCATTAAAAATATTTATAATATCTTTAAAAATAAATGAGCAAAAGATTCATAATTTTTTTTTTTACCTTCTAAAGCGGAATGTTTTGAACTTTACTTGATTAACGTATATAAAGTGTATCTTTATTTTCGAAATAAGATCCCTTAAGGGGTGAAAAAGTGAAAATGTTTTTTTAAAAAAGTTTAAATGACATGGATCTCACTAAAGAAACTTAGATTGAATAACTACAATAGAGTTTACTATATCACTAAGAAAGTTTAAAATGTTGTGAATCTATAGCTTTAATAAACAATCATACCTCTCTGTCTAGTTAAGCGACAGGTAAGAAACTTGAATAAATAACATAAATGAAAAAATTGAATTTTTTTAAAATTCAATTCCTATTGAGGAGTTAAATTTAAAGAAAAAAAAAATTTATGTATTTTTACAGACATTAAATTTTTACTATAGTTAATATAAACCTTTTTTGTGTCCATCTTTCAAGCGAAAAGAATTTTACATTGAAAGGTTTCTATGGTTCCTTTTAATCTATGCATTCCTACATATCTGCTCAAGCTTAAAACAAGAAATGAAATACCTCTTATCTACATTATTTAAACAAATTTGTAAGAATTCATTAAGGTGAGAAAGGAATGGTTTTATTATATAGTTCTATGCATATGGGTAAAAGTATACGAAAATATAAATGCAGAAGTTGTTACAATATATATTATAAATTAAAAAAAAGAATGTTTTTTTTTTTTTTTTTACTTTTTTACGAAATAATTGTCCTCTTGAAGTAAAAGGTAGTTATGTGTGATTTGTACTAATAAAATGTGGGATTGTCAATTTGATCACGTAATCTACATAAAAATTACAGACAACTATCAAAATTTCAACCCTGAATAGATTTGAAATGAATGAAACAATGAAATCATTTAGGCTGTGTTCATTGTTTTAGTTAGGGATGTTTTTAATTTATCAAACAAGTTTTTAACAATAACACAATATAAGTAAGATCCTTAAATTCGCACAATGGAAGCCGCGGGTGATTAGACAGTTACAAAATAAAGTATGAATTATTGGTACGCACAAATTACAAATTACACCTATAACGGTAAATTTATTTTTTATATTTTTAGGAGCAATTATACTAAAGTAAAACGACATTATAGAATGTACTATTATTTAGTGTTTACACTCGTAATTGCATGATTTTAAATATCTAAATGAATTTGGCTAAATATACAAACTCACGAGGACTTATACTGAAACCAAACTGTCCAGCTTATGTCTCATTACGTTCCAAATGTTATATATTCAGCACAAACGTATAATCTATACCATAAACATGTAAAATTTGTTTCATATTGTGCTAAAAACCCGTCTATCACACATGATTTTAATAACCTTTGTTTTTAATAACATGTATTTATCACAATTATTGTCATAACAAACAATATTGTGTATTAAAACTTGAGCCACATCTACGACACCTCTAACTGTAGGCACATTATTGTTCCAACGCATATATAATGCTCATATCCCTCTAAGAACTATTGGTCATGGCATTTTTGCAAATAAAATATTACTATTTTATGAACTATGACACTTCCCGGGTGGTTTTAATATCAAAACTGTAATTTTTCGCACTAAATTAGTGTTGTTGACATGTTGGTTGTGTAATTGTGTAATTTTTACTTATATAAACGTTTATCTGTACGGTCCTCCAGCCAACCAGAGACCCGGATACAAATTTAAGTACATTTTTGAAAGAACAATTAAGAACATCGAGGGTTCTATAACGGCGAATCTGAAATAAGCGATGCTTTTGCGAAGACCATTATATTTTTGACAGTGCTAGAGTAATTTGGCAGCTACGCAATCATACAGAAGCAATTTAAAGTGGTTTTAAGTGTATGTATGTAGATTACAGGATAAAACATATACAAATTTAATAACAGTAGGTGTTTTTTTTAAGTAAGTACAGTTTTTATTGACGCTTTCCTCAACTACATACAGACATTATAACATTTGGTGAACCAGATTTAGGTGTCATATATATATTTCATTGGAGAACAACTAACTTTTTTAACGTAAATTAAAACTAATTGGTGTAATAAACACATTCATTAAAAAGTTAAATTCAAACACTGTAATTTGACCCTCTTGAAGTAAAGAGACTCTCAGTCTCAATGGTCCTGTTGGTTTTAATTTAACTGCTTGCCACTGTGTTAAAGCTAACACAGCGAACCCCATTACTTTAAAAGATAGAGAAATCCTCATAATAAAGTGTTATGATATCTGAACTACGAACCCTATAAACAATATTGTTTTATGCATGTGCCCGACCTATCACATGCTTTTTATTAAACTAATTGTAGCTAAAGTCATAAAAAGTCCTTTCTTTAAATATTTTATTACAATTAATTGCATAAACTATTTTTGATTAATACCGTATATCTGCATAGTAAAATATGATGAAGAGAAACAGAAAAAAATAATTTGAGCAGCTTAGTTTGTGTATAGTTTATGATTACACAAAGTGCTAAGGTCAGTGTAATTCTACATTAAAAATATTATACATATACTTTTTTCTATTTTTATGTTTCTCAGCTTATCATTTATTAAGAATTTATTCGGATACATTACAGGTATACCTACTTGTACTACACATTTCCTCATAGCACACACATTTCTACCTCTCTGTATTATACTGACCATAATCTTGCTGTATACTACAAATTTTAGTGAAAATACTAAAATTAATGCAGCAAAGAATGAGAGTTATGCAGTAACAGATAATACTAGAGATAGCTTTCCAATATAAAAATTATCTTCGATAACTTACGCAAAACTACTTTTTATTTTCTTACTGGTTTTTGCTAGATGTTACTGCTTACATAAAACTGTTTTACATAATATTTTTACTTTCACGTATACCGGAATTAGCATGTATTGGTTAACAAATCTTTTGTACTGTGTTAGGTAATTTTTTTCCCTATGATTATAATAAGGGAGACGGACAAATGGTCCTAAACATCCCAGCGTAAATAAGACAACAATTTTCTTATTATTAAGGGATATTGTGAGTTTATTTGTTCCAGAGAAATTTCATCCAAAAAGAATAGAATCGGTTTCAAAAATACATTCACTGTAATAATATTTAAATTAATTTTCTGTAAGACAATATAATATTTGTGACTAAGCTGTAGTAAAACTACTTAATTAAATACATTCTTAGCTTACGTCCACTATGGCCAGTTACAGCATTCTGCTCTTCGATCCGCGATACAAAAAATATAGCTCAGGAATGATCCAAGGCTCGTTCTTATAAACGTTGCGCCATCACTTACTGGGACTACACGATCTTGGTTCGCATTAACTATATACAGTTCATACATTTCCAATCTGTGACAGCAGGCAGCAGCAGTGTCGAAGAAATGTTATGTGTGTTTATATTAGCGGGCTAGAATGATAGCAAGTCGCTACAATCTATTGCGACACGGCGAGAAAATGGTTTATGTCTTGATGTAAGCTTTTGTACATACGCCATTTCTACATGATAGATACATTGCGATTGCTACAAGATAGCAGCACATTTATTCTCTGCCTCTTTTCAATTTTTAATAACTGTGCAAACACATACAGATATTTAAAACAAAGTAGCTGGAAGTATGAACACGTCTTTACTAAAATGACTTATATTAAATTGAAAGTAGTCATGACGAAAATAATATATTAATACATTAAACTAAAATAACCTATTTTAAAAGATTTAAAATATGTGTTTGCCTTGTGAGAAAAGGTCGTAACACTCGAATAAGTAAAATTTTGGATACTTCTTTGATATGTGATTCGGAAATATGTAAGTAATATTCTAATATTTGCGTCTGATTAAAACAACCTGCAATAAGTCCATGAAAATGACGGCCATGTCTGCTCGTGCTGTGTCGATCCGAGATCAATGCTATGAACCGACCCGAGATCCGGTTCACATCGAAGTTCCCAGCGATCTTAGGCTGTAACCGAATACCTAGGGATGCGTCCATTAAGTTCACGTCCCTACATCCCTAAACAAATGCACCCACAATTTAAAGGATACATTCTAAAGTATGTACGATATCCGAATAGTTATACAGCTAGCACTACCTGTTGGTTTGTCATTGTACTAATGTGGATTAGCCTTTTATATTCATAACATATAAAGGTGGGCAAGTAAAACGTAAATGAGCATTCAAATTTCTAAACAATTTCGGATGATTTAAATTATTGTTGGGAATTGAAATATGGGGAAGAAAATTATAATCGGGTACTTGTTGTTCCTACAAATCAAATTAATTTACTTTTTATGTGAATTATGTGAACATATACGTATAAGTATTTATAAATACCATAGTTACATTTTAAGTGTTTATCTTCAAGTTCAAAATCCATTTTGATTAACTATCTCGTATCACACTCTCGTTTTTAAAGGGTTATGTTCACAATAACAAATATAAGGGATGTATGGACGTATCAGTGGATGTGTGCGTCGCGTCCCTTAAAATCTCGAACTAGTGGACGCATGAGAGGATGCATCGACATCCCTTGTGAGAATTCGGATGCAACTCAAAGATGGCCGCGTCCATTACGATGCACTATCTTTGGATCCCTTAGCTAAGGGATCCATTAGGCCACTATTCGGATACAGCTTTAGTTCAGCGCTCACAACTCAGTGATGCAAACAGAGAATGTGGTCGAACGATGATCAAACCGGTTTATGACTTGAAATCACGCCTGAACCCTATCGGTGCAACTGGCCAAAAAGGCGTTCTTTAAATGAGTCATGCAATGGGGAATTTCTGATTTAATACAATTAATTCGACATACATACACCATTGCAGTTTTGTACTGATTGTCATGGGAAACAATTTTCATGCAATGGCGTTTGGTCATAAGCCATCACAAATTTAACCAAAAATAATGTCTTGCCAACACGTCGGTAATAGACACGTGCTTTTATAAATGTTACATACAATGTTAAAAAATTTCACCTTAGTTTATCGAAGTACTCTGGTTACAAAAATCTAGAGATCATAATTAATTTATGGTTATCTTCTTAAATTTATCTTACATTGAACACGAATCTGCAAGAATAATCACGGTACACAATTAAAACATTCAGAAACTTGTAAAGTCAACAGCAAAAACAACCCTTCGCCCTCACACTTGTCTGTTTACCCTCTTTACCCTGTTTACCGCGGAGCAAGTAACTAGGATGTTGGGATATGGCATAGTTTTTACGATGGTTATGTTATCTGAAATTACGAAGATCTCTTCGTTTATTTCAGGTAATTTATTCGTTCAAATGTCCGTAAATTTATTGTGCTTTCCTACAGCGTACAATGTTAAAAATATTATTCTTCAATTTACGAAGAACGCAGGTAAAAAATTACCCAAGGATCTTCGTGAGTGTATCGTTATCTTCGTAAATTTATGGGTACTTAGTTCACTCACTTTATAAATGAACCGTTGGTATTAGTAGATGTATTTGGTTCGTTCTGGGACAGGGGAGGGCGGAGGGGGATTCGGGGATTATGTCACTTCCTTCGACCATACACACACGAAAAAGTATCCCGTTACGTTCATCACCCATGTTGGATTACGTCACTTCCACCGGCCATACACGCACGAAAAAATGTCCCGTTACGTAACGAACGAACGGAGGAGGACGGACAGACCACCTCGCCAGGACGTCTCGCTCTGAAAAGTATTAGGCGGTAATAAACAGCCAGGAGGTAACGAATATAAGCCTACTTCTACACGTGTTATGAACGCCGGATACATACGGCCAGGCAACCATGTGTTTTGGCGCGCTCTACTTCCACGACGCGCAACGGCACCGGCAAGTTTTTATTACTACCTCCTCTCAAGTTCTGATCTCCTAATACTTCACAGCAGAGAAGCGCTGTTGGTCGGAGCCTGTAGGTACTTCCTTCGCACACCTAACCTAACCTAACCTAACCTAACCTAACCTAAACTAACCTCACCTAACCTAATCCATATGCTAATCTATGCTAACCTAACCTAACCTAACCTAACCTAACCTAAACTAAACTAAACTAACCTCACCTAACCTAATCCATATGCTAATCTATGCTAACCTAGCCTAACCTAACCTAACCTAACCTAAACTAACCTAACCTAACCTAATCCATATGCTAATCTATGCTATGCTAACCTAACCTAACCTAACCTAACCTAAACTAAACTAAAATAAACTAAACTAAACTAAACCTAACCTAACCTAACCTAACCTAACCTAACCTAACCTAATCCATATGCTAATCTATGCTAACCTAACCTAACCTAACCTAACCTAATCCATATGCTAATCTATGCTAACCTAACCTAAACTAAACTAAACTAAACTAAACTAACCTAACCTAATCCATATGCTAATCTATGCTAACCTAACCTAACCTAAACTAAACTAAACTAAACTAAAATTAACCTAACCTAACCTACCCTAACCTACCCAAACCTAACCTAACCTAACCTAACCTAACCTAATCCATATGCTAATCTATGCTAACCTAACCTAACCTAATCCATATGCTAATCTATGCTAACCTAACCTAACCTAACCTAACCTAATCCATATGCTAATCTATGCTAACCTAACCTAATCCATGCCAATCTATGCTAATCCATGTCAATCTATGCCAATCCGTATGCCAATCTATGCTAATTCGTATACCAATCTATGCTAACCTGTATGCCAATCTATGCTAATCCGTATGCCAATCTATGCTAATTTATATGGTAATCCATGCTAATCCATTTGCCATTTTGTATTTCTAGTAATTTCCACCAACTTCGAATCGTGACGTCACCGTTGCACTTTTCGTCACGGCCGCCATCTTGGATTCGAATTTTTTTTCGAACTTCAACTTTTCGAAATTTGATGTAAACATCAGCCGCCATCTTTTGCCTTCCTTAATACATACCTAAGACGTCACATTTGAAATTAAAATTATTATACAGCCACCATCTTTAATTCCAGCACAGACTACCAGATGGCGCTAAATTCAAAAATTAGTTGCCATAGGCGAAGCCATCTTGGTCCTCAAGTTGGTTGGTAGATGTCGCTAGTATCGCGCGCCAAATTCAAAAATTAGTTGCCAGAGGCGCCGCCATCTTTAATTCTTAAAGTTACTGCCGGAGCGCGCCACCGTCGCCATCTTTAATTCTTAAATTTACTGCCGGATGTCGCCAAGTCGGTAGCCTGTATTCACCAAGTTCTCTGTTGCCGCCATCTTTAATTCATAAAGTCGCTACCAGATGGTGCCACTGTCGGCCATCTTTAGTTCAAGGCATTGTCGCCGGATGATGACAAGTTTGAATTTAAAAAACCTACAAGTGTTATGCAATGTGTAACCAGTCGAGACAAGTCGAGATAAGTTTGGAACATGAAGCCATATTCTAAACTACGTTTAATATATATATGTATGCATTTATATGTTTAGGTTTGATGATAGAGTAATGCAAGGGAATGGCTTTTCATTTATATTTGCGACAAACAAACCATCCATCCGATTACATTATTCCAAGTAACCATATTGGATGATGACATCACCGTTGCAATTTCCGTTACGGCCGACATCTTTAAATATATTATCCGAGTTTAATGAAAATTTTTTTTTTTTTAAAATTTATAAAAAAAAAAAACTTTTACGACACTGAGCTCGGAGTCCTCGGTTCGAATCTGGTGAGGGCAAAAAAAATGGCGACCGATCCTTCCCTCGTGGTGGCTGCAGGCGGACTGACTCCCACCACTTTTTTTTTCAAAGTATATATAATGTCATCTAGTATGATGCCATGTCCGCCATCTTGTATTCGATGCTGGAAGCCATCATCATTGTATCGTCAGCGAGAGTACGCTGGCGCCATGTTAGTTTAGTTCTTATCCACTAGAGTGCAGTAATCATTTATTACTGTGACACCAGACATCTTGAAATTTGGCCGCCATCTAGAAAAACCGTAATTATTTAGTTAGGAATTCAGGAAAAAATCCAAAATTCATCAAAATAATCACTCATTAACTTACATATTGATTCGATCCGCTCCAGTCCTTGGTTCGATACTATATCGATGCAATAAAGTTTAATTTTATGAAAAAAAAAATAATAATTTCAAGAAACCATGTTCAACATTCTTAAAGAGAAATAAATCCTCTACTACCATCATCCTATCAGACATCAAGACCAACATCTTTGGAATATTCGTAATAATTAACCTAGAAATTCAGGAAAAAGTTAAAAATTCATTAAATAAATTTGCAAACAATATACTGATTAATTAGGTCGACTAAGGTCCTTGGCACGATCCTGGACGAAGCTAAAATATAATTTAATTTAAATATCAGAAAAGTGTAAGGTTCGAAAAATAAAACACCACAAAGTCTTTTACAAACATAATATTTATTACACAATTTCTATCCTACTACAGGATTACTTGCGAAAGCCAGCAATCTTATAAACATTTAGCCCTGCATAGACGTGCAACGACTACTTCTTAGCTCCAACAGCTCCAAATGCTCCAACAGCTCCAACAGCTCCAAATGATCCAACTGCCTTTTCTTTCAACAGCTCCAATGATATTGGGCTACAATGGTACGAGTCTAAGAGACTACGATGCTACAAGGCTACGAGTTTAAAAGGATCTAGCTGGTTCCGAGTTAAACATGACTGTGAGACTGCATGACTAAAAGACCGCATTGCTACGAAACTACATGTCTATGAAGCTACATGGATACAAGTCTACTCGGCTCCAACACGCAATCTAACACACAGTACACACAGGAAACTGAACGTACACACAGTACACACAGGAAACGGAACGTACACACAGTACACACAGGAAACGGAACGTACACAAAGTACACACAGGAAACAAAACGTACACACAGTACACTCAGGAAACGGAACGTACACAAAGTACACACAGGAAACAGAACGTACACACAGTACACACAGGAAACTGAACGTACACACAGTACAAACAGGAAACGGAACGTACACACAGTACACACAGGAAATGGAACGTATACACAGTACACACATGAAACGGAACGTACACACAGTACACACAGGAAACGGAACGTACACACAGTACACACAGGAATCGGAACGTACACACAGTACACATAGGAAACGGAACGTACACACAGTACACACAGGAAACGGAACGTACACAAAGTACACACAGGAAACAAAACGTACACAAAGTACACACAGGAAACGGAACGTACACAAAGTACACACAGGAAACAGAACGTACACACAGTACACACAGTAAACTGAACGTACACACAGTACAAACAGGAAACGGAACGTACACACAGTACACACAGGAAATGGAACGTATACACAGTACACGCAGGAAACGGAACGTACACACAGTACACACAGGAAACAGAACGTACACACAGTACACACAGGAATCGGAACGTACACACAGTACACATAGGAAACGGAACGTACACACAGTACACACAGGAAACGGAACGTACATACATTATACACAGGAAACGGAACGTACACACAGTACACACAGGAAACGGAACGTACACACAGTACACACAGGAAACGGAACGTACACACAGTACACACAGGAAACGGAATGATCATACATACAGTAGCGGAAACACACAGGCTTAGTTGGAAATCGGAATACAAGAAATAAAAATATTAAATTTTTACTTTCAATATTTAATTACTTCTTAACATTACCCAAATACAAGTAAAAGAAGCCATTATTGTATGTAGCCAGCTCTCCTCAGTTCTTTGATTATGAAGGATATTTCTTTGATGCACGAATAGTTTCCTGCACAAAGCGAGCCATGTAGAAGTCTTAGCCGGTCAACCAATATGTTTGGATCTATCCATGACGTGTAATCAATCTCTTCTACCACCATCTTACTTGCTTGTTTATTATAAATTCTTTTATAATCACAATCGTCCCAGTGATCATAATAAGCATTATCAGATTTATTTATTATAACACGACGTTTCCATCGTTTCGGTCTCAGGACATCGCCACATTCTTCGATCTTGTCAGCTCTAGGTGCTTCATCACAGTCTATGCCTTTGTCAACAGCATCAGAGTCACTGTAACAATCACTGTAGAAGACATCCTCTTCACCCAGATTACAGTATGAATTCGCTATCGATGATGTCGAAGTGTCTTCATCGTCTTCATGCTTCCTTTCTAGGAGTCCATCATTTTTACAAAGAATGGAGGATCTACTGAATATAGGCTTGAATATATTCTCACTTTTCACGGTGTTGATACTTACATTAGTTTCAGTCTTCCCGAAGCCATTAGCATCCTTCAATTTATGTTCTTCCTCACGATCGGGTGAGCTAATACCATCACGCTCAGGACAAGGAAAATTATTGTCGTAATGCAGATCACTCTTCTTTAGTCTAGTGGATTCATCGGTGTCCTCTATGCCGTAAGTAGTCTTGACTTTACATGTTCTACCATGTCTTTTTAAGCTGTCAATTCGTGTTAACAACCTGCTACAACGATTACAGCTTAACATGTTGCGTAGTGGGTTTCTAGCACAATCATTCTTCTCATGACGTCTAGCATTCCTTCTCATGACAAAATCCTTGCCACAGTATCTACAGTGGCTTCCTTCCGATTCAGCTGCAGATAACAAACCATGATCCATGGTAGCTTCTGTGACTAATGTTAGATACAAACTGTCAGTTTTCTCCAATTGGAACCATTTCTTAAATAGAATTTTTTAAATATTTCATCAGCGAGAGTTAAGTTATCTAATGCAAAGCAAATTGATGCAAGTAGTTCTGGCTGTCATCAAAAGATGTCGCCACGTGTTGCTTGCAGGTAAATAATATCTATTTCATTAATGCGGGATGCGGAATGCTCACTATCGATCGCAAAGGAAGGTTAGTTTCGCTAGACTCCAAGGAGAAGGAAGTTCGACCTTCCTGTTAGTGCTTCTTAGATTTCTCATAGATTATTATTATTCGACTGAGAAATGATTTTTTTAAATATCCACCTGATAAAAATATTACAAGTGATGATTCAGTGGCAGAAGTTCACTAATTAAATGCAACCTTGAATAAAAATTACATGCCTCATTAAGTAAAAAAATCCTTCATGCAGAGATCAATTCCTCATCAGTAACCAGAAGCACTCGGAGAAAACCATCAGATGTCTAGTCAGGAATAATCAAAAGCACCCCGAGAAAACCATCAAAATATTGTCAAGTATAATCAGGAGCACACGGAGAAAACCACAATAATATTGTCAAGAATAATCGGAAGCACACGGAGAAAACTATCAAAATATTGACAATAATAATCAGGAGCACACGAAGAAAACCACCATAATATTGACAAGAACGAACAGGAGCACCCGGAGAAAACTACCATAATATTGACAAGAATAATAAGGAGCACACGGAGAAATCCACCATAATATTGTCAAGAATAAACGGGAGCACACTGAGAAAACCACCATAATATTGACAAGGATAATCGGAAGCACACGGAGAAAACCGCCACAAGTTTTGTTTGATATCATAAAATTACAACAAAAAAAATATTAAAAAATTAAAAATATAAACGAATAAAATTCAAAATCTGATTCTGCTAGCTTGTGAACTTCTCTTTGATGTGCAAAGTTAGAGTTCTAGTACAAGCCAGAATCAGATTTTGAATTTTATTCGTTTATATTTTTAATTTTTTAATATTTTTTTTGTTGTAATTTTATGATATCAAACAAAACTTGTGGCGGTTTTCTCCGTGTGCTTCCGATTATCCTTGTCAATATTATGGTGGTTTTCTCAGTGTGCTCCCGTTTATTCTTGACAATATTATGGTGGATTTCTCCGTGTGCTCCTTATTATTCTTGTCAATATTATGGTAGTTTTCTCCGGGTGCTCCTGTTCGTTCTTGTCAATATTATGGTGGTTTTCTTCGTGTGCTCCTGATTATTATTGTCAATATTTTGATAGTTTTCTCCGTGTGCTTCCGATTATTCTTGACAATATTATTGTGGTTTTCTCCGTGTGCTCCTGATTATACTTGACAATATTTTGATGGTTTTCTCGGGGTGCTTTTGATTATTCCTGACTAGACATCTGATGGTTTTCTCCGAGTGCTTCTGGTTACTGATGAGGAATTGATCTCTGCATGAAGGATTTTTTTACTTAATGAGGCATGTAATTTTTATTCAAGGTTGCATTTAATTAGTGAACTTCTGCCACTGAATCATCACTTGTAATATTTTTATCAGGTGGATATTTAAAAAAATCATTTCTCAGTCGAATAATAATAATCTATGAGAAATCTAAGAAGCACTAACAGGAAGGTCGAACTTCCTTCTCCTTGGAGTCTAGCGAAACTAACCTTCCTTTGCGATCGATAGTGAGCATTCCGCATCCCGCATTAATGAAATAGATATTATTTACCTGCAAGCAACACGTGGCGACATCTTTTGATGACAGCCAGAACTACTTGCATCAATTTGCTTTGCATTAGATAACTTAACTCTCGCTGATGAAATATTTAAAAAATTCTATTTAAGAAATGGTTCCAATTGGAGAAAACTGACAGTTTGTATCTAACATTAGTCACAGAAGCTACCATGGATCATGGCTTGTTATCTGCAGCTGAATCGGAAGGAAGCCACTGTAGATACTGTGGCAAGGATTTTGTCATGAGAAGGAATGCTAGACGTCATGAGAAGAATGATTGTGCTAGAAACCCACTACGCAACATGTTAAGCTGTAATCGTTGTAGCTGGTTGTTAACACGAATTGACAGCTTAAAAAGACATGGTAGAACATGTAAAGTCAAGACTACTTACGGCATAGAGGACACCGATGAATCCACTAGACTAAAGAAGAGTGATCTGCATTACGACAATAATTTTCCTTGTCCTGAGCGTGATGGTATTAGCTCACCCGATCGTGAGGAAGAACATAAATTGAAGGATGCTAATGGCTTCGGGAAGACTGAAACTAATGTAAGTATCAACACCGTGAAAAGTGAGAATATATTCAAGCCTATATTCAGTAGATCCTCCATTCTTTGTAAAAATGATGGACTCCTAGAAAGGAAGCATGAAGACGATGAAGACACTTCGACATCATCGATAGCGAATTCATACTGTAATCTGGGTGAAGAGGATGTCTTCTACAGTGATTGTTACAGTGACTCTGATGCTGTTGACAAAGGCATAGACTGTGATGAAGCACCTAGAGCTGACAAGATCGAAGAATGTGGCGATGTCCTGAGACCGAAACGATGGAAACGTCGTGTTATAATAAATAAATCTGATAATGCTTATTATGATCACTGGGACGATTGTGATTATAAAAGAATTTATAATAAACAAGCAAGTAAGATGGTGGTAGAAGAGATTAATTACACGTCATGGATAGATCCAAACATATTGGTTGACCGGCTAAGACTTCTACATGGCTCGCTTTGTGCAGGAAACTATTCGTGCATCAAAGAAATATCCTTCATAATCAAAGAACTGAGGAGAGCTGGCTACATACAATAATGGCTTCTTTTACTTGTATTTGGGTAATGTTGAGAAGTAATTAAATATTGAAAGTAAAAATTTAATATTTTTATTTCTTGTATTCCGATTTCCAACTAAGCCTGTGTGTTTCCGCTACTGTATGTATGATCATTCCGTTTCCTGTGTGTACTGTGTGTACGTTCCGTTTCCTGTGTGTACTGTGTGTACGTTCCGTTTCCTGTGTGTACTGTGTGTACGTTCCGTTTCCTGTGTATAATGTATGTACGTTCCGTTTCCTGTGTGTACTGTGTGTACGTTCCGTTTCCTATGTGTACTGTGTGTACGTTCCGATTCCTGTGTGTACTGTGTGTACGTTCTGTTTCCTGTGTGTACTGTGTGTACGTTCCGTTTCCTGTGTGTACTGTGTATACGTTCCATTTCCTGTGTGTACTGTGTGTACGTTCCGTTTCCTGTTTGTACTGTGTGTACGTTCAGTTTCCTGTGTGTACTGTGTGTACGTTCTGTTTCCTGTGTGTACTTTGTGTACGTTCCGTTTCCTGTGTGTACTGTGTGTACGTTTTGTTTCCTGTGTGTACTTTGTGTACGTTCCGTTTCCTGTGTGTACTGTGTGTACGTTCCGTTTCCTATGTGTACTGTGTGTACGTTCCGATTCCTGTGTGTACTGTGTGTACGTTCCGTTTCCTGTGTGTACTGTGTGTACGTTCCGTTTCATGTGTGTACTGTGTATACGTTCCATTTCCTGTGTGTACTGTGTGTACGTTCCGTTTCCTGTTTGTACTGTGTGTACGTTCAGTTTCCTGTGTGTACTGTGTGTACGTTCTGTTTCCTGTGTGTACTTTGTGTACGTTCCGTTTCCTGAGTGTACTGTGTGTACGTTTTGTTTCCTGTGTGTACTTTGTGTACGTTCCGTTTCCTGTGTGTACTGTGTGTACGTTCCGTTTCCTGTGTGTACTGTGTGTACGTTCAGTTTCCTGTGTGTACTGTGTGTTAGATTGCGTGTTGGAGCCGAGTAGACTTGTATCCATGTAGCTTCATAGACATGTAGTTTCGTAGCAATGCGGTCTTTTAGTCATGCAGTCTCACAGTCATGTTTAACTCGGAACCAGCTAGATCCTTTTAAACTCGTAGCCTTGTAGCATCGTAGTCTCTTAGACTCGTACCATTGTAGCCCAATATCATTGGAGCTGTTGAAAGAAAAGGCAGTTGGATCATTTGGAGCTGTTGGAGCTGTTGGAGCATTTGGAGCTGTTGGAGCTAAGAAGTAGTCGTTGCACGTCTATGCAGGGCTAAATGTTTATAAGATTGCTGGCTTTCGCAAGTAATCCTGTAGTAGGATAGAAATTGTGTAATAAATATTATGTTTGTAAAAGACTTTGTGGTGTTTTATTTCTCGAACCTTACACTTTTCTGGTATTTAAATTAAATTATATTTTAGCTTCGTCCAGGATCGTGCCAAGGACCTTAGTCGACCTAATTAATCAGTATATTGTTTGCAAATTTATTTAATGAATTTTTAACTTTTTCCTGAATTTCTAGGTTAATTATTACGAATATTTCAAAGATGTTGGTCTTGATGTCTGATAGGATGATGGTAGTAGAGAATTTATTTCTCTTTAAGAATGTTGAACATGGTTTCTTGAAATTATTATTTTTTTTTTCATAAAATTAAACTTTATTGCATTGATATAAGGTCCCTGATGGTAATATGGCCATGTTGGTAATATGGCCATTTGGCTGCCATTGACTTAGTTCGCGCGGATACCGATAGAATGTGCTGGCATGTTCTTCGGAACACCATTGTCGAGAGCTCACAGAGTTTCCGAGTCCGGGCAGCACGCACACCACCTGGGAGACGCCATTTTCATGGGTTTTTGCTGCGAGCAGAGAACTCTTCTTATTTTACTCCGGTAAGTTTATATTTTATTTTAATAGTGTACTACTAGATATTGTCAGAAATTTGATGTCTCAGTGCGTAGATTTCTATGCTTATTTAAATGTATTTTAAAAAGATTTATTACCTTCAACCATTTAAAAACTATAATCGACTTTTTGAAATGTCACCCAGGTTGTTAATATGGCCAACCATGTGGCCATATTAGCTGCAGTTGGCCATATTAGCAACATTTTGTGAATGAAATGGTTTATACATACTGTATGGCCCCTCGTAGGTAAATTGTTATTAGTGTATGTGATTTTATTATTTATTACGAGTTTATTTATAACTGTAATTAATATATACCTTTACAGAGACAAGTAATAAAAATTACAGAAAAATGTGTACCTCACACAGGATACCTACCTAAAATGACAACTTAAAAAAACTCCTTAGATGCCATCACTGGGTATATTTAAATTGTTTTTGTCTGGTGCATTTTTGCGGGAAAATATTTATTAAAGTGCACAATGGAAAATATATTTTTAAGAATAATATGTAAAAATGTAATGAAGTGAAAATATCATGAAACTTTTTTTGCAGGAAAATATTTATTGAAAGAGCATACTGGATATTATATTTTCAATAATTCTATATAAAAATTAATTAAATTACATAAAAAAAATCCCGATACATTAATTATGGCGCCAAAAATAATAACTTATAATTAAATTGTAACTAATGTTAATTCTTTGTTTTTTGTTTCAGAAATGAATCCCTTCAATCCACAAAAGAAGCGGGGTAGTTGGACACAAGATGGACTCAGCAAGGCAGTAGATGCTGTAAGACTTGGCAACCTATCTGTTAATGCAGCAAGTAAAAGGTATGTCGTGCCTAGGCGAACCCTTCGCCGTTATCTTTCCAATAACCAAGATGTTAAATCAAAATTGGGTTGTAAGGCCACACTCAAAACTGAGGAAGAGAGGGAACTTAGCAGGAGAATAATTCGTCTAGCAAATGTTGGTTATCCACTCACATCAAAGATGCTCAAGTTAAATGTTTTTAAATACTGCCGTGAAAATGGGATAACTCACCGGTTCACTAAAGAAACTGCAGGTCGCTACTGGTTGAATAGCTTTTTGGCCAGAAATCCTGAAATTAGCAAACGAAAAGCTCAAAGGCTAAATCCTGCCCGAGCTCAAAAGCTTAACAAATTCATAGTTGGAGACCATTTTGAAAAATTACAGAATGTCCTTGCTGAGAACAAGTTTTTAAACTTCCCTGAAAAAATATTCAACATGGATGAGAAGGGTTGTAGGTTACAACTGCACAAAGATCCAGAGGTTTTGGCGAAAAAGGGGTCAAAGCGCGTCCACATTGTTGCAAAGGAACGTGGCGAGAGTGTTACTGTTGTAGCCTGTGGTAATGCTACTGGAAATGTCATTCCCCCAATGATCCTATTCCCTGGATTAAGAAAAAATCCAGCTTGGGAAAAAAATTTACCTACAGGTTCAACAACAATAATGACTCGAAAAGGTAGCATGACAACCGAATCTTTTGTGTCCTTCCTGAATCACTTCTCTAGGTTCAAGCCAAGTGGGCCTTGTCTTCTGATTTTTGATGGGGCTAAGTCACATTTAGACTACAGCATATGTGAAGTTGCAGAACAGAATGAAATTATTTTGTACTGTCTTCCGTCAAACACGACTCATGAGTTACAGCCTTTAGACAAAGGTTGTTTCCGAAGTTTTGAGATTTTTTGGGATCAGCACACACTCCTTTATTTTAATATGCACAAAGAACAGCAAGACATTTCTAAATTGAACTTTGCTGATGTTTTTACACCAACATGGGAAAAGTCCATGACACAAGCAAACATGAAAAGTGGATTTAAGGCTACTGGCATTTTCCCCTTCAATCCGTTCGTGATTCCAGAAGAGGCCTTTGCACCCAGCATAGCTACTGAGCTTCCACCACCTAACACAAAAATGGCAGACGAAACTGTAACCGCTTATGCGTTGCAGGAACAACATAATTCCAATGACGACCATTCATTGGCAGGTCCGTCTGGTCTACAGACAAATGTTAGCCAGCTTGGTTCTAGACACAGCACCAGTTCATCATCTGATTCAGATATCACAGGAGACTTGGCACAACCTTCAAGTTCTTCAGATTACTCTGATAGTTTGCATATTCCCGAAAGTACTGCAAATCTGTCCAGGCGTGGTTCCATTGGAGAAATGCTACCTACACCAAAGAAAAAACGGAAAACCACACGGGTTATGAAACCTGCTATAAACAACAGGGGTGTTGTACTGAATAAATCTTTATTTGAAGATAACAAGGATGTAAAGTTAGATAGCAGCAAGAACAGTGGAAACAGCAAAAAATATAATACAAAGTCTGTTCGCCAGATAACTGCTTCAAAGAAGTCTGAGAGTTGGTACTGTGCAATTTGTTGCAATGATGAAGTGAAGGATATGAGACTGTGCGGAGTTTGTGAAATATATGTCCATGAAGAATGTGTTGGCCTCACCAAAGATGACAAAGAGTTTTTTATTTGCCCGAAATGTTTATTATAGTGTAAATATTTTGAAAGAGACCAATATGTTACTTGTTAATATCATATTTTATCTACAATCAGACTTTCATTATCAAAAAATAATAAAACTGTATTTTTATATGTTTTAAAAAATATATTTGCTGTTTATTCTTATGTATGTATAAGTAAATATTAGTAAATATTCATCAGAAATACAATTTATTTATGATTTGTGCTAATAAATCTTAATTTTCAGCTTCCTATAAATCATTGGCCATATTAACATCACATGCTTTTAATATGGCCCAAATACATGTATTTATTATTTTGCAGTTATTTTATAATGACATGTATTAAAAAATGTTTTGTTAATGGTTTTTGACAAGAAAAACCCTAGATATTATGTCCATCAAACACTTTTGGGGATTTCCCGAAAACTAGATAAAATAAAATTAAACAAAGCTTAACATGGCCATATTACCATCAGTGACCTTAGTATCGAACCAAGGACTGGAGCGGATCGAATCAATATGTAAGTTAATGAGTGATTATTTTGATGAATTTTGGATTTTTTCCTGAATTCCTAACTAAATAATTACGGTTTTTCTAGATGGCGGCCAAATTTCAAGATGTCTGGTGTCACAGTAATAAATGATTACTGCACTCTAGTGGATAAGAACTAAACTAACATGGCGCCAGCGTACTCTCGCTGACGATACAATGATGATGGCTTCCAGCATCGAATACAAGATGGCGGACATGGCATCATACTAGATGACATTATATATACTTTGAAAAAAAAAGTGGTGGGAGTCAGTCCGCCTGCAGCCACCACGAGGGAAGGATCGGTCGCCATTTTTTTTGCCCTCACCAGATTCGAACCGAGGACTCCGAGCTCAGTGTCGTAAAAGTTTTTTTTTTTTATAAATTTAAAAAAAAATTTTCATTAAACTCGGATAATATATTTAAAGATGTCGGCCGTAACGGAAATTGCAACGGTGATGTCATCATCCAATATGGTTACTTGGAATAATGTAATCGGATGGATGGTTTGTTTGTCGCAAATATAAATGAAAAGCCATTCCCTTGCATTACTCTATCATCAAACCTAAACATATAAATGCATACATATATATATTAAACGTAGTTTAGAATATGGCTTCATGTTCCAAACTTATCTCGACTTGTCTCGACTGGTTACACATTGCATAACACTTGTAGGTTTTTTAAATTCAAACTTGTCATCATCCGGCGACAATGCCTTGAACTAAAGATGGCCGACAGTGGCACCATCTGGTAGCGACTTTATGAATTAAAGATGGCGGCAACAGAGAACTTGGTGAATACAGGCTACCGACTTGGCGACATCCGGCAGTAAATTTAAGAATTAAAGATGGCGACGGTGGCGCGCTCCGGCAGTAACTTTAAGAATTAAAGATGGCGGCGCCTCTGGCAACTAATTTTTGAATTTGGCGCGCGATACTAGCGACATCTACCAACCAACTTGAGGACCAAGATGGCTTCGCCTATGGCAACTAATTTTTGAATTTAGCGCCATCTGGTAGTCTGTGCTGGAATTAAAGATGGTGGCTGTATAATAATTTTAATTTCAAATGTGACGTCTTAGGTATGTATTAAGGAAGGCAAAAGATGGCGGCTGATGTTTACATCAAATTTCGAAAAGTTGAAGTTCGAAAAAAAATTCGAATCCAAGATGGCGGCCGTGACGAAAAGTGCAACGGTGACGTCACGATTCGAAGTTGGTGGAAATTACTAGAAATACAAAATGGCAAATGGATTAGCATGGATTACCATATAAATTAGCATAGATTGGCATACGGATTAGCATAGATTGGCATACAGGTTAGCATAGATTGGTATACGAATTAGCATAGATTGGCATACGGATTGGCATAGATTGACATGGATTAGCATAGATTGGCATGGATTAGGTTAGGTTAGCATAGATTAGCATATGGATTAGGTTAGGTTAGGTTAGGTTAGGTTAGCATAGATTAGCATATGGATTAGGTTAGGTTAGGTTAGCATAGATTAGCATATGGATTAGGTTAGGTTAGGTTAGGTTAGGTTAGGTTTGGGTAGGTTAGGGTAGGTTAGGTTAGGTTAATTTTAGTTTAGTTTGGTTTAGTTTAGTTTAGTTTAGTTTAGGTTAGGTTAGGTTAGCATAGATTAGCATATGGATTAGGTTAGGTTAGTTTAGTTTAGTTTAGTTTAGTTTAGGTTAGGTTAGGTTAGCATAGATTAGCATATGGATTAGGTTAGGTTAGGTTAGGTTAGGTTAGCATAGATTAGCATATGGATTAGGTTAGGTTAGGTTAGGTTAGGTTAGGTTAGGTTTAGTTTAGTTTAGTTTAATTTAGTTTAGTTTAGGTTAGGTTAGGTTAGGTTAGGTTAGCATAGCATAGATTAGCATATGGATTAGGTTAGGTTAGGTTAGTTTAGGTTAGGTTAGGTTAGGTTAGGCTAGGTTAGCATAGATTAGCATATGGATTAGGTTAGGTGAGGTTAGTTTAGTTTAGTTTAGGTTAGGTTAGGTTAGGTTAGGTTAGGTTAGCATAGATTAGCATATGGATTAGGTTAGGTGAGGTTAGTTTAGGTTAGGTTAGGTTAGGTTAGGTTAGGTGTGCGAAGGAAGTACCTACAGGCTCCGACCAACAGCGCTTCTCTGCTGTGAAGTATTAGGAGATCAGAACTTGAGAGGAGGTAGTAATAAAAACTTGCCGGTGCCGTTGCGCGTCGTGGAAGTAGAGCGCGCCAAAACACATGGTTGCCTGGCCGTATGTATCCGGCGTTCATAACACGTGTAGAAGTAGGCTTATATTCGTTACCTCCTGGCTGTTTATTACCGCCTAATACTTTTCAGAGCGAGACGTCCTGGCGAGCTGGTCTGTCCGTCCTCCTCCGTTCGTTCGTTACGTAACGGGACATTTTTTCGTGCGTACATGGCTGATGAACATAACGGGACACTTTTTCGTGCGTGTATGGCCGGTGGAAGTGACGTAATCCAACATGGGTGATGAACGTAACGGGATACTTTTTCGTGTGTGTATGGTCGAAGGAAGTGACATAATCCCCGAATCCCCCTCCCCCCTCCCCTGTCCCAGAACGAACCAAATACATCTACTGTGTGTACTGTGTGTACGTTCAGTTTCCTGTGTGTACTGTGTGTTAGATTGCGTGTTGGAGCCGAGTAGACTTGTATCCATGTAGCTTCATAGACATGTAGTTTCGTAGCAATGCGGTCTTTTAGTCATGCAGTCTCACAGTCATGTTTAACTCGGAACCAGCTAGATCCTTTTAAACTCGTAGCCTTGTAGCATCGTAGTCTCTTAGACTCGTACCATTGTAGCCCAATATCATTGGAGCTGTTGAAAGAAAAGGCAGTTGGATCATTTGGAGCTGTTGGAGCTGTTGGAGCATTTGGAGCTGTTGGAGCTAAGAAGTAGTCGTTGCACGTCTATGCAGGGCTAAATGTTTATAAGATTGCTGGCTTTCGCAAGTAATCCTGTAGTAGGATAGAAATTGTGTAATAAATATTATGTTTGTAAAAGACTTTGTGGTGTTTTATTTCTCGAACCTTACACTTTTCTGGTATTTAAATTAAATTATATTTTAGCTTCGTCCAGGATCGTGCCAAGGACCTTAGTCGACCTAATTAATCAGTATATTGTTTGCAAATTTATTTAATGAATTTTTAACTTTTTCCTGAATTTCTAGGTTAATTATTACGAATATTCCAAAGATGTTGGTCTTGATGTCTGATAGGATGATGGTAGTAGAGGATTTATTTCTCTTTAAGAATGTTGAACATGGTTTCTTGAAATTATTATTTTTTTTTTCATAAAATTAAACTTTATTGCATCGATATAGTATCGAACCAAGGACTGGAGCGGATCGAATCAATATGTAAGTTAATGAGTGATTATTTTGATGAATTTTGGATTTTTTCCTGAATTCCTAACTAAATAATTACGGTTTTTCTAGATGGCGGCCAAATTTCAAGATGTCTGGTGTCACAGTAATAAATGATTACTGCACTCTAGTGGATAAGAACTAAACTAACATGGCGCCAGCGTACTCTCGCTGACGATACAATGATGATGGCTTCCAGCATCGAATACAAGATGGCGGACATGGCATCATACTAGATGACATTATATATACTTTGAAAAAAAAAGTGGTGGGAGTCAGTCCGCCTGCAGCCACCACGAGGGAAGGATCGGTCGCCATTTTTTTTGCCCTCACCAGATTCGAACCGAGGACTCCGAGCTCAGTGTCGTAAAAGTTTTTTTTTTTTTATAAATTTAAAAAAAAAATTTCATTAAACTCGGATAATATATTTAAAGATGTCGGCCGTAACGGAAATTGCAACGGTGATGTCATCATCCAATATGGTTACTTGGAATAATGTAATCGGATGGATGGTTTGTTTGTCGCAAATATAAATGAAAAGCCATTCCCTTGCATTACTCTATCATCAAACCTAAACATATAAATGCATACATATATATATTAAACGTAGTTTAGAATATGGCTTCATGTTCCAAACTTATCTCGACTTGTCTCGACTGGTTACACATTGCATAACACTTGTAGGTTTTTTAAATTCAAACTTGTCATCATCCGGCGACAATGCCTTGAACTAAAGATGGCCGACAGTGGCACCATCTGGTAGCGACTTTATGAATTAAAGATGGCGGCAACAGAGAACTTGGTGAATACAGGCTACCGACTTGGCGACATCCGGCAGTAAATTTAAGAATTAAAGATGGCGACGGTGGCGCGCTCCGGCAGTAACTTTAAGAATTAAAGATGGCGGCGCCTCTGGCAACTAATTTTTGAATTTGGCGCGCGATACTAGCGACATCTACCAACCAACTTGAGGACCAAGATGGCTTCGCCTATGGCAACTAATTTTTGAATTTAGCGCCATCTGGTAGTCTGTGCTGGAATTAAAGATGGTGGCTGTATAATAATTTTAATTTCAAATGTGACGTCTTAGGTATGTATTAAGGAAGGCAAAAGATGGCGGCTGATGTTTACATCAAATTTCGAAAAGTTGAAGTTCGAAAAAAAATTCGAATCCAAGATGGCGGCCGTGACGAAAAGTGCAACGGTGACGTCACGATTCGAAGTTGGTGGAAATTACTAGAAATACAAAATGGCAAATGGATTAGCATGGATTACCATATAAATTAGCATAGATTGGCATACGGATTAGCATAGATTGGCATACAGGTTAGCATAGATTGGTATACGAATTAGCATAGATTGGCATACGGATTGGCATAGATTGACATGGATTAGCATAGATTGGCATGGATTAGGTTAGGTTAGCATAGATTAGCATATGGATTAGGTTAGGTTAGGTTAGGTTAGGTTAGCATAGATTAGCATATGGATTAGGTTAGGTTAGGTTAGCATAGATTAGCATATGGATTAGGTTAGGTTAGGTTAGGTTAGGTTAGGTTTGGGTAGGTTAGGGTAGGTTAGGTTAGGTTAATTTTAGTTTAGTTTGGTTTAGTTTAGTTTAGTTTAGTTTAGGTTAGGTTAGGTTAGCATAGATTAGCATATGGATTAGGTTAGGTTAGTTTAGTTTAGTTTAGTTTAGTTTAGGTTAGGTTAGGTTAGCATAGATTAGCATATGGATTAGGTTAGGTTAGGTTAGGTTAGGTTAGCATAGATTAGCATATGGATTAGGTTAGGTTAGGTTAGGTTAGGTTAGGTTAGGTTAGGTTTAGTTTAGTTTAGTTTATTTTAGTTTAGTTTAGGTTAGGTTAGGTTAGGTTAGGTTAGCATAGCATAGATTAGCATATGGATTAGGTTAGGTTAGGTTAGTTTAGGTTAGGTTAGGTTAGGTTAGGCTAGGTTAGCATAGATTAGCATATGGATTAGGTTAGGTGAGGTTAGTTTAGTTTAGTTTAGGTTAGGTTAGGTTAGGTTAGGTTAGGTTAGCATAGATTAGCATATGGATTAGGTTAGGTGAGGTTAGTTTAGGTTAGGTTAGGTTAGGTTAGGTTAGGTTAGGTGTGCGAAGGAAGTACCTACAGGCTCCGACCAACAGCGCTTCTCTGCTGTGAAGTATTAGGAGATCAGAACTTGAGAGGAGGTAGTAATAAAAACTTGCCGGTGCCGTTGCGCGTCGTGGAAGTAGAGCGCGCCAAAACACATGGTTGCCTGGCCGTATGTATCCGGCGTTCATAACACGTGTAGAAGTAGGCTTATATTCGTTACCTCCTGGCTGTTTATTACCGCCTAATACTTTTCAGAGCGAGACGTCCTGGCGAGCTGGTCTGTCCGTCCTCCTCCGTTCGTTCGTTACGTAACGGGACATTTTTTCGTGCGTACATGGCTGATGATCATAACGGGACACTTTTTCGTGCGTGTATGGCCGGTGGAAGTGACGTAATCCAACATGGGTGATGAACGTAACGGGATACTTTTTCGTGTGTGTATGGTCGAAGGAAGTGACATAATCCCCGAATCCCCCTCCCCCCTCCCCTGTCCCAGAACGAACCAAATACATCTACTGGTATTCAAGTAAATATTCAAAAACTGTTTATTACTACTGCAAAAAAGATATTTCTTCCAAGAGTGTGTTTGCCGTGTTTATACCGACAAACAGAACTCGGCATTCAAAATACGGCTTTTATTTCTTCTAAGTTCCAGTTATCTAAAATTACAAAGATTTTTTTTTTAATTTCTGGTAATTTCTTCGTTAAAAAGTCCGTAAATTTACCGTATTCCTTAATAGTGTAGCTATCTTATAGGAATATATTCTGGCAACTGAACATAATTTTCGGATCTTGATAGAGTCTTTCTGTTACCATCCTTGTCATCACATCGAAACAGTATCGGTTCAGAACGTTTAAATTTGAAGGCCGTATGTAAAAACATAAGTTAGAATTTGACTTAAATTTATATTTCAGTTTTTAAAGGAAAACTTTCCTATTAAACATCTTAATCCACCCGTGGTAAGCCGGGTATTAAAGCTAATAATTAATTAAAGTTACGGTTACCGCTCACATTTTATAGCTGCACTATACAAGACATAGTAAAAATATGCTGCACCTGAGTTCTCAGTGTCAAGTTTATATACAGCAAAAACACTGACAAAAACAAACACAAAGAGACAGTTGCGTGTAAATGCTTAAGCGGAACTTAAGTTGCGAAAAGTGTAAAACCAAATCCTTAAGAGGGTGCCTCCATTTCAGGTCAAGATTTTATATTTACTATAATTTCAGATAATCTTGTAGACTTTTTCAATTGTTTAACTTTCATGAAATGAAAAAAATATATACAGCGCATATTTTTTGCATAGTTAGCTGCCAAAAATAAATTATTAACGTTTTGGGGTTGTACAAATAAGGAAAATTAATATATTTCAGAACTGCAACGCCACTGGTATATTTCAGAACTGCAACGCCACTGGTATATTTCAGAACTGCAACGCCACTGGCTACTTCAAGAAATGGTTTGAATTTCTTTCAGAATATATTAATTAATTTTACCTGGCATTTCAAAATTCTCAAAGTTGTATGATTTCGACCGCCAAGAAACATGAAATGGGTTTTTGTGATAGAAATGCAAACCATATAATGAAGTAGCCAGTGGCATTGCATTACAGTTAAACCTAAAAAGTTTCAGTTCTGCAATAAATTAAATTCTCCTTATTTGTACAACCCCAAAACGTTAAAAAAAGTAACTTTGGCAGCTAACTATGCAAAAAGTAGGCGCTGTATATATATTTTTTCATTTCGTGAAAGTTAAACAATTGAAAAAGTCTACAAGTTTATCAGCATTAATATAAATATAAAATCATGGCCTGAAATGGGACGCACCCCCTTAAGAAGAGTCTATGGCAATGTTCACCACTAAGAGGTCCCAAAAAAAAAATTCTCTTGAGTAAAATTAAATGTGTGTCCGGTGCCAAAAACTTGTTCCCACGCCGGTCCACGCTGTGCAGGTGCAGGAGTTAAGGATCTGTGCTGGGGGTGGGCGCCGCTCCGAACGTCTTCAACATCGCACGGTGCTTGCGGTCAAGCGGAGTGCAGCGAGCCGAACACAACAGCGCGTTCCCCGCCGAGCTGCCGCCCTGAACTGGCTCCGTCCACGAGCCAAGGTCGAACACTTCTCGCCGCCGAACAAGGAAGGACTCTTGCAGTGGAGACTGAAACTAAGTATCACGCGACATGAGACTTTATATGATGGGTGGCCCTTTAACTACAAGCAAAAAAATCTTTGGGCTAGATTCTTTTTTTGACGTGACGTCTAATAAATCGTAGAACGCCGGCTGCACGCACGAAAAAGTGTCCCGTTACGAACATTGTCCCGTTTCGCGGTGTCCCGTTACGCTCATTTTATATTGCTCTTTGCTAACCGGAACCTCCTAGCATTGCGACCGAGACCGTGGCGTAATTCTGTTTTCATGCATTTCAATGTAACATTTTCATTGCTCTTTGCTAACCCGTTCCTCCTAGCATTGCTGTAGAGTCCGTGGCGCAAATATATTATTTTTGACTGCATTTTGGTGTTGAGTAAGCCATTTTCCTTCACATCATCCTTGAAACACTCTCATTCGTTTCCTATTTTTCCTATCATCGTCCTATCCTTAACAGAATAACACAGATTGGAAGAAGTTAAATAGGAAACGTGCATAAAAGTTATAGTTAAAATAATCTCTTCGCTAAAGTACCTAATAAACATATTTGAATTAATAAGTGCAAATAAAAGTAAATTTATCAATTAAATTGTAGATTTCATTTTACTCCTTTGTATCCATACAAAATAGTGACAATTAAATAAAAATGATTTAATTTTATTCATAAAAGTATGCAATCATTTTATCAATGTTTTGTTATGACGTTGTCACGTTAAACTATCGTCCGTAAACCGACTTTACAGACAACCAATT
Organism: Bacillus rossius redtenbacheri; assembly: GCF_032445375.1. Lineage (NCBI taxonomy): Eukaryota > Metazoa > Arthropoda > Insecta > Phasmatodea > Bacillidae > Bacillus > Bacillus rossius. Next base: position 7,526,460 of record NC_086344.1, on the reverse strand, counting down.
TTTTTTTTAATGTTTAGCCTATAACGTAAATTTAACTACTTGACGACTAATTACTTATTTCAAAAGATTTAAAATGTGCGAAAAACACTTTAAGTGGTTTATAAATAATAAAGAATGTTATATATAAATAGGGACCGCAAAAATTAGCGGAATAATTTAGCGTTATGCTAAAATCCAAAAACATGTACCTTCATATTGTTACTGTGATTGGCTCACAGTTTATCTGAAGGGCTTTGCGCCAATGAAAGATCTTCAATCTAAGAAGTATCGAATCGGAAGCATCACATTTGACAGGTCTCACAAATCAGTAGCCAATGAGCAGGTGGCATTTGCCCGAGTATGAAGGGAATCGTGGAGTCTATCCAAGAGGTCATTGAAACCACGAATTTTTCCAGTCCCTATATCTAAATGAGTAGGAGATGCAATGCTTTCTGGTATGCACAACACGAAATGTGTGGCTAACAAAATAAAAATAACTAATTTTTTACTGGTTTGCCTATGCTTATGCGTTACTTCTCACAATCAGTATAGCTGTGTTAGAAATGTATTATGAAAGTTACTATCTAGCAAGTGGGCCCGAAACTACTTCAAAAATCTAGGTGTCAGTCTTGGTAATTAGTTCTATCTTGCCGCCCTTCAGGACTCCGTGCAGTGGCGATCAAGTCACTGCACCTAACTATGGTATACAAGCGATAGTTTTATTGATAGAGACCGGAAAAATTCGCGGTTTCATTTCGCGATAGGCTAGAATCCAAATGTGTTTAACTTTTTGCTTCTTCGGTGATTGGACCACCGGTTTTCTGAAGGACTCAGCTCCAATGAATAGTCCTCAACGAAAGAAATATCGAATCAAAAGCATTCTAGTTAGTAGGTTTCTCGAGTCAGTACCGAATGAGCAGATATAATTTGTCGGAGTGCATAGAGGATCTTGGAGTCTATCCTGTAGGTCAATGAATTCGCGAATTTTTCCGGTCCCTACACATTTATTGCAAATATCTCGTTTCCTATGGGTTTTATGCTATTTAAATTTATCATAAATATTGTAGAGGATTAAATTTTCTACAAATCTTTTTAAAGAATATTTTTTTTATCTTGAACCATTTTCGAGATAGAGGGCAGAGAGCGCGCGGTGTTTAAGTATTTAGAGTATCATTCGAGGTCAACCTGTAGTCCCGATTAAAAACACGCCGTATAAAGTTTATAAATTATTGATAATTATATAATTGTAATTAAATTGCAATTTTTATTAACTATTACGTTATAATTAATGAGCGGGTTAGTTGCGGCCAATGTAAGCAGTGTATTTGTTGTTGTTGCTCCAAGAAGTCTCAAATCAGTCAGTCTACAGCCTTAGAAACAGAGGCGAGACAACAATATTGAAGGGTTTAGCGAAGCTGGGGTTGTAAGCTCGAGTAGCAACACATTCACAGCATCACCAGAAAAAAAAGTGTTTGCCAGATAGGACTATTAATGTAGACAACCTGCTAGATTAAGCAAAGGTTTGGAGCGGAAAATTGGCCTCCACTCACACTACTACAGGCTGTGGCTCATACGGCACCTCAGTTATGCCAGCTACGGATGATGATGACAAACAAATTCAGGACCCTGTTAGTTACTTGTCCACGCGTCATTCACTCCGTGTTCGAACTACAGTTTTGTTTAGACGCTTATAGAAAATATTCTATCACCATTTATTAGAGACCTGCAAAATTCGCGGTTTCGATGACCTTCAGGATAGACTGCACATACCCCTGTACACTCGGGAAAATAACGCAAGTTCATTGGCTGCCGACTTGTAAGTCGTCTCAGCTGGTTTGTCTGTGATTCGATCCTTCTTCGGTTGAGGGTTTATAACTGGTTGAGATTCGTCCAGATGAACAGTAAGCCAATAGCAAAATTATCTAAGAGGTATATGTGTTTGAATTCTAGCCTATCACCGAATTAATCCACGAATTTTGCTTATCTCTACCAATTATAATTACGAACCATCTTAAAGAATCCCTTCCTGTACGTAGGAAATTTCACGACAAGATTATCGAGCTTTCGGCACGTATGAGCCATCTAATTATTTTCCCTGAAACGATTTTCATACATAAAATATACATAAACAACTCATTAATTTTATTTCATTATTTATTATTAAATTTCAACTCTATAAATTGTTCGCACAGAGCAGTCTATTAAGGCTGCCGCACGAAAACACATATAAATTTACTTACTTAAAATGACATTCTCTAGGCTATAATAACAGAATAAAACTAATTTATTTAAAACGAAAAAAAATACTATAATCAATTAAAAATTAGCACACAAACCACTTCTTAAATATGACACATAAGGAGAAGAACTGTTACATTATTAATATAATCGTTTCCGAGGTGGACACTAGTATCGTCAAGAGTCCATAAATTTTATATGTCAGGACAATCAAAATATTTATATTACTAATTAAAGTAATTGTTAGACACAGTGTCAACTAGCTTTACGGTAGAGACATACTTTTTAATGCAGGACTTCTGGACCTAGACAGTCTATGATATTTTACGTTTTAACGATTATTCAGTCAATGATTATTTCAATCATACTTTAAGAAAAATAATTGCATTGTCTAATATTCAAGCATATTACGTGTGATAAATCCATAGCGTCACCTGGCTTCAATTAGCTTGCAAAAGAAACTTTAACACAAAATGGCGGAACTAGAGTAAATTAATTTAAGCCACACATTTCTCCAGATAATCTAGATAATCGAGTTCGTGTAATGTCGAAGTCTTCATATGAATTATAATAATACACTAAATGCATATGCTACTCCTGAAATAATAATTGCACAACTTATATTTGCATTAAAATAATAAATTATTTCGTACACTAGAACAAGCTACACAATTCGTTTTATGAACCATCTTAAAAAACTTTTCAATTGTTATCCGTAAACAATGAGGAAGTCTAAAACATACTACTAAGTGCAAGGCAACATGTATGAATTTACCTAGCTATCTATTTTGTTCTTAGCAATCACACAATTTATGATTCATGGTGGCTCAGTAAAATAATGAATTTAACACAATAGGAAGATAAAACAATGAACACAACATATTGCATTAACATTAAATATAAACAGTTTTCAGTAGTTTATACTGATGTATCAGAATAGATGCCGCTTCCAGCTTAAATTCAATATTAATCCTACAAAATGCTGAAACTTGACAACCTTGGCTATGGCAACACTGCGTGTTGACTAGTAATGGTCGTGGCAACCGCGCTCGGCACTTGATTCGTCGTTAAGATGTCGGCCGCTCCGCTGATTCAATGTCGAAACAGACACTTGCAACGTTGATTTTAGATGTCGTTTCACCTCGCTGCAGCTATCAGGAACACAAGGGACGACTGGTCACAACCTGTTAGAGCTATAGCAAACCGTATGTATTCGGTACTGAGTAACGGGTGCGCCATCTAGTACCGAGTAACGAAACGTTACACACGAATGCATTTCGTTACTCGCATTTCTCGCAGTATGGGCACCTACACTGTTTCAGTTCACGCAAGTACAGTTGATGCGTGTATTTAAACGTTAGTTGATCGTGTTTTACGCATGCGCGCGCTTATTCAGTGAATTAAAAAACTTACGTTACAAATAACGATGTTTGTTTATTAAGTAAAGTATAAATTGGAAATTCGTCGTCCAAGTTTTTTACTGGTTATTAAAGGTACTTTACCTATTAAATCGAATTAAATTTAGAATGACTTAAACACAAGTCTGGTTCAAAATACGGAAAAGTGAAAACATGCACCTTGCGCAGTTTGGTATGTAATGTATAAGTATGTTTTCTACAAGTTACGAATGTTGCGACGCAGCGACGTCATACTGTAAGCGTATGCAATACGACTCGATTCGTTGCTATAACATAACATAGCATGTTATGATGTATCTATCAGAAGTAACGAGTAACGTAACGATACGATAGTGACGAGTACTAATTGTCATAGTAACGAATACATGCGGGTACGCTTTTTTCCGTTACTTTTACACCTCTATAACCTGTAGGGGCCAGTAAGGGGACGCACCACAACGCCGAACGTACAATAACGCCGAATGCCAAATTGACAACAACGCCGACAGCTAGAAAACTGCTGTGTACCACAACGCCGAAATACATTAACCCCGAAAAATATCATTGCAGGACTGCCACAAAGGTTAGGTTAGGTAAGGTTAGCACACAAATTCATTCAGTTGTTTTTCATTTTGCTCCTGTGCCCCCCCCCCCCGCAGCAACATTTTTCGGCGTTACTGTATTTCGGCGTTGAGGTACACAGCAGTTTTCCAGCTGTCGGCGTTGCGGTCAATGTGGCATTCGGCGTTATGTTATTCGGCGTTATTGTACGTTCGGCGTTGTGGTATTTCGGCGTTGTGGTAACGACCCGGCCAGGAATCTTGCTAGTTGTCAGCTTGGTGAGGGGGTGAAGGGGAAAGAGAGGATGATAGACGACAGGGGAAGAAGGCTTTGAGAAGAAGGGAGTGTAGTGCAGTGCAGGATTCCCTCTCCCTTCGTGCGTTACTAACCGTGTGAAGTATATTGGCAGGTAGTGTGCGACGAGTCATGGAGCCGAATATAAAGCGTACGAACAGTAATAAAGTGATTCACAGCAAAGAGATACAAATAATTAGTAAAGTAATATCAATCTGTTATCAAGAAGCTTGTGAAAAATGGCTTTCGATTCCTATTCACAAAGCAATGGAACATGCTGCAAATCATACAGATGTAAGCAAAGCAACAGCGATGCGTATTCGGAAGAAAATATATTGCTATGCCAAATGAACCGCAAAAAAAGTAAGCCATGTATTAATACGTGTAATGTGCATCAGTGATGTAAAAAAAGTGTATATATCATTAGTTATGTTAGAGTACGAAATATAACAGACGTGCATATGCTAATTTTTTTATTAAGTTTGATACAGCGTAATTTATTTTATGTGCAGGCCACCAAAAAAAAAAGAGGCTAGATTGAGATAGCTTAAATAAACGTTTCATAAGAAACACAATTAAGGAATTCTTTGCGGTTAAAAAAGTTGTCCCCACATTACGCAAACTGATTCCCGTATTAAAGGCAGAGAAAGATAGGTTGGCAGTGGAACCATTCGTCGCTCAAGAGGTAATTGCGAAGTATAGGCTTCGAATGGAAATTGTGCGAAGACAGGCGACGTTTGTTAATCGAACGAGCTGATACAGTGTCGTGGCGCTCCAAGTACCTCACCTCACACTAATAAGTGTAAGACTGAAGGTAAGGAAGTGTTTGTCCTTGATGAGTCGTGGGTGGATACTAATCTCACATTATTTCATAAATGATGGCAACGCAAAAATGATGTAACAGGACTAACTAAAGGAAATGAAACCTAAAGGCTAATATTGGTTCATATTGGTCCAAAATACAGATTTCTTCCAGGGAGACTATTGATGTATACCTAAGTCAGGTATGACAGTCGGAGATGATCACGGGGATATTAATGCTACTAATTTTGAAAAATGGCTGTCCCATCGTGTTCTACCAAACTTAATCTTCTACTGTAGTAAGGTAAAATGCGCAATATTACTTCAAACAAGACGATAAGCCTCCTTCGAAATACAGTACAAAAAACGAAATGATTACATGGCTAAAACGCAGAAGTGTAAAGTGTGATGAAAAAATGCTGAAATTTATGATTATGGAACTAGTAAAAAAACACAAACCAAATGAGAAAATATTTAGGGTTTATCAACTTTTAAAAAATTGCAGGAGAATGTCATTCGACTTCCACCTTGCATGTGTGAGTTGAAAGCTATTGAATTAGCATGGGCAAAATTAAAGAGTTGCATTCGGGAATGTAATACCTTGGGAGAGTTTTCCGCGCAAGCACTTCAGACGCATTCACTGGATGCTGTTACCTCCGTAACAAAGGATGACTTGGTAGGCTACTTCAATCATGTTTAAAAATTAGAAGATGAATACTGGAAGCGAGAATGCATAATATACTTGGCAATGGATCAGTTCTTAGTAAATTTCCAGTGTAATGGACAGCAATGATGAAAATAGTGATACTGACAGTTCTACATCGTGTTTGGCTCAGCCTTTGTAAGAGCTCGTAATTATTCTTTGACCTATCGAGATCTGTTAATATTTTAATGTTTCCGTATTGCCTTGTTTCGTATAACTGAGAGGTGCCATTTTTTCACTCTTGGTTTAGGTGAGCTGTGGATAATACCAACACTGCCTTCACTGTGGTGAGTTTCCAAAACTGAAGTAAAATTTTCTTTACCATCACTTCATGTTAGACTTATTAATGTCTTTTTACACGTGTTCAATGTAACAACATGCCATCATTCCTCTTGTTACGTTTTTACAGATGCACAATTAAATGTTGCTCATCATTTTTAGAACGCCTAATATACTGACAATCCATGCCGAGCAATGTATGTTTTCTGGATCTATGGGATGCAGCTCGTTACTTTCGTGGTCCCGACAGTATATGGTAAAGCTAGTATCATTGCCATAGTGTGTACTGTGTACTGGTGTGTTATACCAGTCGTACACATTGCATTGTTGGCTGAAGTATGCATCGTTGCTGGACTTTGGCTGCCGATTATGCTGTCCAATGCCGATACCTCTGTCGGACGTCCGACCCAGAACATCACGAAACGTGACGAAAAGTGATGCTAATGTCGCAAAAGATTAAGCGAGTTCGGGACAGCCTCTTTTTTTCGGCCGACCCATCTGGGGTTTTCGCATTCGGCGGACGGGTACGCCTTAAACCCGCCTGATCACAGCTGCAGATGGACACCGTCGCTGCTCGCTCTGCTGCTCCATGCAGTAGACGTCGTCGAAGTGCCGTGCAGTTGGTCACATGCACACCTGAGACACTAGTTTCATCTTATCGATCATTCGCGAGTAGGTAGGTTTGGTATGTATTGGGGCACCGGCTCAAGGCTCGGGAGCCAAGGAGCCACGGCGGCCATCTGGGATTATGTCACTTCCAGTGACCATCTTTGTTTTTGTCACTTCCGGCGGCCATCTTGGATTCCGCCATTTTATTTTCTAGAACATTTCGCCAATATGAATTATGATGCCATGCCCACCATTTTGTTTTTATATAACATTCTGTCATTTTTAATTATGAGGTCATGTCTGCCATCTTGAAAATCCATAATTATTAACATAGAAAATGTAAAAAATGTTAAAAATAATTTTTTTATGACATTTTAAATAAAAAACTTTTGACTTTATAATCGAACGCCCCCTCCTATGTGTTGCACTTTTCGATGTGATGACATCATAATCTAACGCCCCACTCCTGAACGTTGCACTTTTAGTTAGTCTTCCATCTTGAAAATTTATTTAAAACCAAAAGAAACGAGAAAAATTAAAACAAATCTTAATAATTTTTTACAAAAATATACCCCATCATCTGCTGGAGGCAGCCATCTTGTTTTTGTTAAGTGGAGACCGCTATCTTGATTTCATCTGATGGATATCGTCACTGAGTGTATGTTCCTAAAGTATCTCAATGTATGCATGCATGGTCGAGTTTATATCCTCTACCACTCTTGGTATGAACCTTATAAAACAAAAAATATTCAAATTTTTAAATACCACTTTTTTTTAAAAAAAAATCTCAAAAATACACACAACCTACAAATAATCCACACACATTCCACACTCAAACCACACCCAATCAAAACTCTATCCACACATAATATACACACAATCCACATTCAATTCATAAAATACACACTCAATCCACAAAATCAACTAAAATCCACAAAATCCACAAATCCTTGGTCAATTTGTTTATGTTCATGGTTGTGACCACCATTTATCTTAAACACATATTCACCTATGGTATTTATATGCTTAGTCTGAGCTTTATGTTATCAATATCAAGTTAATTGTCTTATCGTCGTGGTTTGAATAATGAAAGAAAAGTAATAATACTTTTAAGAAATTCTTAGATAAAATAAATAACTTTTTCTTTTATCAAAATTAATTTAATTATTTACTCTATCCTAGACATTACACCATTCAGGACCAGACATTTTTCAGTGTCCTAACCCCCAACAAATATTTCATTAAGTTATCTTCTGAGCGTATTCGTTTTCAAAAGTTGCATGGAAGCAGATATTTTTCATGTTTGCGTATATATACATATTTTACATTTCACACTTCTAAAAAGAAACATGTTTTCATATTCGTGTTTAAAAAGCTGCATGGAAACAGATATTTTAAATCTTTGCGTATAGATCCGTTTCCTTAAGGTTTTTAATGATTGAAAAAACAAATGCAGCCTTAATCATGTATGATGATATTATGCTACGAACAAATATTACGATTAATGTTTGTAGAGTATTTGATGTGTTCCTTCTCCACGAGAGAGGCCATATCCAACACATACCAGTTTACATTTCAACATGATGTCTGATCGCTGTAGTGTATACAATGCAATTACAACACTCACCTCAGCCATTACCGACTCTGTGAGATGCATTTCACATCACATGAAAATATTACATTTTTTAAAATTCGTGACTGAAATTCGATGTAAATAAAATAACGAAAATATTTTTAACTATTTTATAAAAAACACACACACCTAAAAATCATCTCCTCTCGCTAACACAATGTCATTCAAGAGGGGGTTAAAGAACCCCTTCACAATAACCTGCTCCGCAATACTTTCCATACTATCCATCATATGCTCTGTCCACGCAACTATTCGCGCACACAGCTCCAAAGTCGATATTTCGGGATACGTTCCTAATATCCCTCCCACCACAGCAGCAATATCCTCCTCAGTCAGAGTGGAGAAGTTCACAGATACATCGAATATGTCTTCCCTGGACTCTTCATCTTCTTTCGCAAGAACTTCTTCCTGGTAGCTAGCCTCCTCCCAGCTCGCATAGGACTCCTCCTCAAAAATCTCCTCATAGCTGGCACAACACATCTTACTAGCTCGGTTGATAACTACAAATGATACATCCTAAGGGGGCAATGGTTCAACTCTCTCCACTCCCTCTACCCCTTCCATTCCAGTTCTGTCCACGCGTCTCAAGCGCATACACTACTGACACACGACCTTTACGTCAGCAGACCTACCCTCTCTCCCCTCAAAATGACCCTTCCCAGCCCTAATAGCTGTGTAATTTAGTCCTGTATCCACATGTCCCCGGCCTCCTAATACCACTTTGAACACCTTTCGACAAGCATCCCGGCCTCGTAACTGGTGAAAAGTTCCAAACTGCACAGGAATAAATAATAATTTATTTAAAAATTATAATAGTTTTTATCCAACTGTTTTCAGATTTAGGTATCAATTCCTAGCCACTTCACAAACAAGCGACCATTTTTCCGACGTATCTCTTTTCCTAACAAATATTAGTTTTGGGTACTTTGTTGGCTGGATTTCTTATTCGTATCTCCGAACCTTATAAATCGTTCATGTTATAGCATTTAGGGTGATCATTAGGTTATTTACAAAGATATAATAATTCTGTCGACCATTTATGCATATACACTTTTTCGAATGTTTGTTTATATTTAGAAATACATACAAATTCTAAATTTTAGCATGTGCGTAGACCTCTTCGGGTGTGTCAGGGAGGACTGTATCTTTTATTTACATATTTACGCAAAACTGTCCGAAGCCGGGGCAAGCAATAACATCTAAAGGCAAGTCTTGAGATCTTGGGTTGAGTTTTTGTTTAGAATGAAAGAGTCACCATTTTCCGAAATATGTTTCCAAGTTCCCTGACTCCACTCGCTGTAACCAACTCTACTCAAGCCTGGAATTACTGTGGATATGTGTTCTGGAGATTAAAGGTAGACATCTTCGTGTTTTTTTTTACACCGTTGCTGTTTCAACTTGACGTTCACGCAGGAGTCTGTGTTCTTATTTGAAACTATATTAAGCAGATGAATAAATAAATGGATTTTGCAATTGCAACAGATATGAGTGTTGCATAGAGAAGAACAGTCCATTTTATATCCCCATACTTGAGTATTTAAGTGCGAAGGCACGGAAAATTTGTTTTCTCATAGTAGGTGGGCTAGCGCTAAGGAACACAAATGACTACTACATGATGTGTAATGAGGTCTTATCTATCTTGAATAAATTTGAGGAGCACAGCGGAAATGCTTCGTACCTTTACACCATTAAAAAAAAAGAGATTGTTCAGCGGGTATTATAACTGTTTCGAGTTCCTGGATCGTATGTGGAAAGCATGCACATGGAGGACTAAAATGTACGACACATACTTTATCCTCACATTGAAACGCATATGTCACACTGATTTATATGGCTGTTTCGAAACCTACTTCAATCGAAAGTGGTATTGTCCCGACAAGATTCAAGGTATGTGTAGGTTTTGGTAATGTTTTGATCGTTCAAATCGTAGAACCATACTCTGTATTCTATACAGTGCAAACTTTCATGGATAAACAAACAAAATACTTGCTTGCCTTTCAGGAGGTGTTGGGTAGAACGGTAGGATTCATAGTGGTGTATTTACATGATCATCTTCATGATAATTATCATCACCATCATAGTTGTCTATACCATCAGGCACATAGTCTGCATCCCACGACCACGAGGGTGATATAGGTTGCTTATCAATATACCAGGTGTTATGCGGGTTGTTATCTTGCGGTATGAATAACACTTTGCTAGGTAATGGAGACAGAAACAGTTCTGGATGCATGTACTTAACTTCGCGTTTGGCTTTGAGTGCTTCGCTCAGTGTTCGGTATGGTGGATTATTTGGTAACACTAAGGTAAGTGATGTTATAAGCTTCTGAGCTCATGTACATAAAGGAGGGCTTAAAGTGGTAGAGTCTACAATGTATAAAACTGCATGACGTGTACCACTTGTCGTTACCATATAATGTATAGTGAATAAAGCCATCGCACTGCTCTTCCCAATGGATAACAGTATCTGGCTTCGTGCTGCGTCTCGATTCACACCTTACAGTGGATTAGCCAGGCACTGAACTTATAGTTTCCATGGCAACTGCTACCTTAAGTTCTTCTAATGTTGTAGGAAAAGTAGTATCAAGCCTTAAATGATAAATGACACAGTCAAATAGCTTGCAAGGCGTCTCGAGGATGTTGGGGTCCTCATCACAGTCACTCACCCAATGACAGTTGCATACATGCAGTTGGAACTGGCCGCTGGAGACAATGTGCACACGGTAGAAGCCTGGCATTACCTCCACGTAGTGAGTTGTTGGGTCGAACGTCATTTGCTTGAATATTGTTTTAGCTCTTGTCGTTCCCCTGGGTCTATTTATAAAAACATCTCGGCATCCGAGATAAAGTTCTGTTTTGTTTTCGCATTATCAACATTCTCATTAGTCCCAGTGCTGTTTTCTACCATCCAGGCTCTACATTGGCCTTCTACCTCTATAATTGCTGCCATACAATTTATTTCATATTTTTAAAGATGGGCAGCCATATTTACTTTGAACGACCACTATTTGCACGTGTTTGCGCCAATGTATAGCTAGCAAACGTTTCTGTTCGCTCCCAGCTACCATTATAGATCCGCCCAAGAGTTCTGTCAATATCGTGAGTAGTATGTGAATGACGGTCCGAGATCAGGATGCAGGATGTGGAGCCGAGAGTCGGCTCCGCCATCTTGGATTTGTGACGTCACGGCGGCAAAAATTCCTTAAAATTCCTCAAAAATGACTCAAAATGACTCAAAATTTCCCGTTTTAAGAAAACAATTCCCGTTTTCGAGGGAAAAATTCCCGTTTCGAGGGAAAATTTCCCGTTTTAGTCCTTAAAAATCCCAGCGGCTAGAAATGTCCTGATAGAGGCTTAAGCATCCTTAACTCAAGCCTCAGTTAAGCCTCTATCAGGATGTGACCTTGACCTTTGACCTTGACCCCGACGGCCATCTTGGATCCACAATCTTGGATGACATCATTTAGTTTTCTCGAACATTCCGGCATTGTGTTATCCGCCATTTTTAATTATGACGTCACCGTTGCAATTTCCGTTACGGCCGCCATCTTTAAATTTATTATCCGATTTTAATGAAAAAATTTAAAATTTATAAAAAAATTTAAATAAAATTTTTTTAATAAATTATTAATAAAAATCATACATTTACGACACGGAGCTCGGAGTCCTCGGTTCAAACCCGACGAGTGCAAAAAAAATAAAATTACGACCGATCCTTCCCCCGCGGTGGCTGCAGGCATACTGACTCCCACCACTTTTTTTTTCAAAGCATATATATCGTCAGGTAGTATGATGTCATGTCCGCCATCTTGTCTTCGATGCTGGAAGCCATCATCAGTGTATCGTCGGCAAGAGTGCGCTGACGTCATGTTAGTTTAATTCTTATCCGCTAGAGTGCAGTTATAATTTATTACTGTGACACCCGACATATTGTCATTTGGCCGCCATCTTGAAAATCCATAATTATTTAGCTAGAAATTCGGGAAAAATTCCAAAATTCATTAAATAAATCACTCATTAATTTGCATATTGATTCGATCGATTCCTGTCCTCGGTTCGATCTTGGATGATGCAAAAAAAATTAAATATAACATCAATTTAACATAATAGTAACAGGTTCGAGGAATTAAACACTGCAAGTTCTTTTACAAACATAATATTTATTACATAATTTCTATTCTACTACAGGATCATTTGAGAAAGCCAGCAATCTTATAATCATTTAGTTCCGCAGCGGTGTGAAATGACTAATTCTTAGCTCCAATCGGTTTATACTAGACAGAGTCCAGCCAGAACCTTTACAGACATAGTCCACCTCTTCTTGACAGAGTTTCTGGATACCGTTTTTAACAGTTTGCTTCACATCGTTAGAACTGTAAATTACTGCAGCCGATGTCTTGAATGCACACTTCTTCACTTTGTCATCGAACGGATATGGCTTTCCATATATACAGTCCAACCACAAGTTATATTTCAAAGGTCCGTTTGTTGCTACATCATCAGTAAGCTGATTGATTATGTCCTCTCTGATATCATCAAGAAAATTACAAATGTCTTTCGACTCACCTAACGTATTTAAATAATAATAGTCCTTCAATGTTCCACGAAATGCAGACTGCGCCAAGTAGAAGCCATTATCGTTCACTTGTAATGCTCCGAACACAGTCTTAGGTTTATTTTCCTGTTCAGACGTCATACCAATCGGTTGCTGCACATCGGTTTTCTTGCTTGTACGCTCACGAGCCTTCAACCTAAACCGAGGAGTCGAAATTTCTGCAGGTAGTTCAGCAGTAGGCACACGGACTTCACCTTTACAGTTTTTCGCATGTCGTCGCAAATTATCAATTCGAGTAAACCATTCATGACACTCATCACATCGAAACTTCATGCGAGATGGATTCTTCGTGCATTTGCTCCGCTCATGTCTTCGTGCATCATGGGAAAATGCGAACGACGTATCACAGTAGCTGCAAGGATACCGTGGTGATGAAGACGATCCTTTCAGACCCGATCCAGATACAGGCGTTACAACAGTAGTACCATTTCCAGGCATTCTCTTATGCACATCGATGCATCGTTGTTGCGACGAAACCTTTACTTTCTGCCGAACAGCAGGGCCTTTGCATGCCTTCATGTGCGTTTTCATATTATCTTTTCTGGCAAACTGCTTATGACATTTCTCACAAACAAACATTTTACGATATAGGTTCTTGACACATTCGCTCCTCTCGTGTCGCCGAGCATTGCTGCTGTTTGAGAAAATCTTGTCGCAATAACAGCACCGATGTTCGCTAGTTGTCAAATCAGCATCCATTGAAGTCTCCATCGAGGTCGTATCGTCGATCGTCGTGGTTTCCTGCACATCCAGTTCAGTAGTCATTAAGCTATCTTCCGCTGGTGGTATCACATCTGTTGAAATCTCCTCCAGTGTTGACATCGACGTTGTCAACGGAATCTGCTCCTTCTCCGTCGTAGCTGTCGTCAAGGTTCCCGTAGACGATGGTACAACCTCCATCGAGTTCGTCGTTAAAGTCGGTAAAGATGCCATCGAGTTCGCAAGAACAGGTATTACATGATTAATGCACCAGAAGAAACAAACTAGGTGATCCTTACACCGACGACGTCAGTAACAAACTGAGCGTCCTGTTGTCTAGGACTCGCTTATATACATGCACCGTATGGAATAAAACGCTAGTCAAATCAAGAACCATTTACAATAATACTAGAGTCAAAACAACATTAAAATAGAAGGACCATCAACGAAAAGGCAGCACATTTGGAAGCACCGACAACGAAAAGGCAGCACATTTGGAAGCACCGACAACGAAAAGGCAGCACATTTGGAAGCACCGACAACGAAAAGGCAGCACATTTGGAAGCACCGACAACGAAAAGGCAGCACATTTGGAAGCACCGACAACGAAACGGCAGCACATTTGGAAGCACCGACAACGAAAAGGCAGCACATTTGGAAGCACCGACAACGAAACGGCAGCACATTTGGAAGCACCGACAACGAAACGGCAGCACATTTGGAAGCACCGACAACGAAACGGCAGCACATTTGGAAGCACCGACAACGAAACGGCAGCACATTTGGAAGCACCGACAACGAAACGGCAGCACATTTGGAAGCACCGACAACGAAACGGCAGCACATTTGGAAGCACCGACAACGAAAAGGCAGCACATTTGGAAGCACCGACAACGAAAAGGCAGCACATTTGGAAGCACCGACAACGAAAAGGCAGCACATTTGGAAGCACCGACAACGAAAAGGCAGCACATTTGGAAGCACCGACAACGAAACGGCAGCACATTTGGAAGCACCGGCAACGAAAAGGCAGCACATTTGGAAGCACCGACAACGAAAAGGCAGCACATTTGGAAGCACCGCCAACGAAAAGGCAGCACATTTGGAAGCACCGCCATCGTAAAGGAAGCACATTTGGAAGCACCGACAACGAAAAGGCAGCACATTTGGAAGCACCGACAACGAAACGGCAGCACATTTGGAAGCACCGACAACGAAACGGCAGCACATTTGGAAGCACCGACAACGAAACGGCAGCACATTTGGAAGCACCGACAACGAAACGGCAGCACATTTGGAAGCACCGACAACGAAACGGCAGCACATTTGGAAGCACCGACAACGAAACGGCAGCACATTTGGAAGCACCGACAACGAAAAGGCAGCACATTTGGAAGCACCGACAACGAAAAGGCAGCACATTTGGAAGCACCGACAACGAAAAGGCAGCACATTTGGAAGCACCGACAACGAAAAGGCAGCACATTTGGAAGCACCGACAACGAAACGGCAGCACATTTGGAAGCACCGGCAACGAAAAGGCAGCACATTTGGAAGCACCGACAACGAAAAGGCAGCGCATTTGGAAGCACCGACAACGAAAAGGCAGCACCATCATCAAAAAGGCCGCACATTTGTCATTGGCTCCAATATTCATTGGCTCCATTATTCATTGATTCCATCAGTCTATTGATTCCATCAGTCTAGTGACTCCATCTGTCATTGGCTCCTACAGTCATTGGCTCCAACAACTGTCTTTTGTCTCACCAACTCCAAATATATATATTTGGCTAGAATTCTACGAGTCTAAGAGACTATGAGACCACATGGCTACGAGTCTAAAATGATCTAGCTGGTTACGAGTTATACATGGCTTGCGAGGCTACAGAGCTACGAAGTTTCTAGTACACAGGTTTACATGACTGCGAGGATACAGGACTACAAGTCTGCAAGAGTACTTGACTACGAAGTTACTCGTCTACATGACTCCAGTTACCGAATCTGTCTTCGACGGAATTTTCTCTTTTGCTCCAACTGCTCCATCAGCATTATGTTATAAGATTACAAGGCCTCTTGCTTACGTAGCTTCAAGTCTACAAGCCTCCAATGCATCATGACTGCGAGACTACGATCAATGAGGTTACGAGTCTACGCGATTGCGAGTCTTCTAGGTTACATCATCGCGAGGCTATAGGACTACGAAGCTTCTAGAACGCATGGTTACGAGACTGCGAGGCAACAATTCTACAAGGTCCCAAGACATCCAGGCTACGCTACTACGAGCCATGAGGTTACGAGACTACGTGACTACGAATCTTCAAGTTTACGAGACTGCGAGGCTACAGAGCTACGAAGCCTCTAGAAAACGAGTTTACGTGACTGCGTGGATACAGGAATACAAGTCTGCATGAGTTCTTGACTACGAAGCTACTCGTCTACAAGGCTCCAATTGACACATCTGTCTTCGATGGAATTTTCTCTTTTGCTACATCTACACCATCAGCATTATGTTATAAGATTACAAAGCTACTTGCTTACGTAGCTTCAAGTCTACGAGGCTCCAATACATCATGACTACGAGACTACGAGCCATGAGGTTACGAGACTATGCGATTGCAAGTCTTCAAGGTTACGTCATCGCGAGGCTATAGGACTACGAAGCTTCCAGAACGCATGGTTACGAGAATGCATGACTAATTGGCCGCATGGCTACGAAACTTTATGTCTCTAACTGACTACAATAGCACTATTCAGTGGTGAGAGTTAATTTATTTCATGCAAAGGTACTTGCTGCAAGCAGTTCCACTTTTCAACATCAGATGACGTCACGTTTTGCTTGCAGGTAAAATAATATCTATTTATTTTATGCGGGATGCGGGTTGTTCACTATCGATCGCATAAGAAGAATGGCATCGATAGTCTTCAAGGAGAAGGAAGTTCGTCCTTCCTGCTAGTGCTTCTCAGATTTCTCACGGTCCGCCATCTTGGATTGTGACGCCACGGCTACCATCTTAGATGGGTGTGACTTTGATCTTTGACCGAAACCGCAGGAATGATCGCAAGCACACGGATTAACCATCAAAATATATATAAGAATTATCAGGAGCACACGGAGAAAACCATCATAATATTGGCAAGAATAATCAGGAGCACACGGAGAAAAACGACACATGTTTTCTTTGATATCATAAAATTACAGAAAAAAAAATATTTAGAAATAAAAAAAATTAATAAAAAAATTTAAAATAAAAACAAAAAATACATAAATAGATTCTGCTAGCTTGTAAACTTATCATTGCTGAGCAAAGATAGAGTTCTAGTACAGTAGTCCTGTATCCTCGCAGTCACGTAAACCTGTGTACTAGAGGCTTCGTAGCTCTGTAGCCTCGCAGTCTCGTAAACTTGAAGGTTCGTAGTCACGTAGTCTCGTAACCTCATGGCTCGTAGTCGCGTAGCCTGGATGTCTTGGGACCTTGTAGAATTGTAGCCTCGCAGTCTCGTAACAATGCGTTCTAGAAGCTTCGTAGTCCTATAGCCTCGCGATCATGTAACCTAGAAGACTCGCAATCGCGTAGACTCGTAACCTCATTGATCGTAGTCTCGCAGTCATGATGCATTGGAGGCTTGTAGACTTGAAGCTACGTAAGCAAGAGGCCTTGTAATCTTATAACATAATGCTGATGGAGCAGTTGGAGCAAAAGAGAAAATTCCGTCGAAGACAGATGCGGTAACTGGAGTCATATAGACGAGTAACTTCGTAGTCAAGTACTCTTGCAGACTTGTAGTCCTGTATCCTCGCAGTCATGTAAACCTGTGTACTAGAAACTTCGTAGCTCTGTAGCCTCGCAAGCCATGTATAACTCGTAACCAGCTAGATCATTTTAGACTCGTAGCCATGTGGTCTCATAGTCTCTTAGACTCGTAGAATTCTAGCCAAATATATATATTTGGAGTTGGTGAGACAAAAGACAGTTGTTGGAGCCAATGACTGTAGGAGCCAATGACAGATGGAGTCACTAGACTGATGGAATCAATAGACTGATGGAATCAATGAATAATGGAGCCAATGAATATTGGAGCCAATGAATATTGGAGCCAATGACAAATGTGCGGCCTTTTTGATGATGGTGCTGCCTTTTCGTTGTCGGTGCTTCCAAATGCGCTGCCTTTTCGTTGTCGGTGCTTCCAAATGTGCTGCCGTTTCGTTGTCGGTGCTTCCAAATGTGCTGCCGTTTCGTTGTCGGTGCTTCCAAATGTGCTGCCGTTTCGTTGTCGGTGCTTCCAAATGTGCTGCCGTTTCGTTGTCGGTGCTTCCAAATGTGCTGCCGTTTCGTTGTCGGTGCTTCCAAATGTGCTGCCTTTTCGTTGTCGGTGCTTCCAAATGTGCTTCCTTTACGATAGCGGTGCTTCCAAATGTGCTGCCTTTTCGTTGTCGGTGCTTCCAAATGTGCTGCCTTTTCGTTGCCGGTGCTTCCAAATGTGCTGCCGTTTCGTTGTCGGTGCTTCCAAATGTGCTGCCTTTTCGTTGTCGGTGCTTCCAAATGTGCTGCCTTTTCGTTGTCGGTGCTTCCAAATGTGCTGCCTTTTCGTTGTCGGTGCTTCCAAATGTGCTGCCTTTTCGTTGTCGGTGCTTCCAAATGTGCTGCCGTTTCGTTGTCGGTGCTTCCAAATGTGCTGCCGTTTCTTTGTCGGTGCTTCCAAATGTGCTGCCGTTTCGTTGTCGGTGCTTCCAAATGTGCTGCCGTTTCGTTGTCGGTGCTTCCAAATGTGCTGCCGTTTCGTTGTCGGTGCTTCCAAATGTGCTGCCGTTTCGTTGTCGGTGCTTCCAAATGTGCTGCCTTTTCGTTGTCGGTGCTTCCAAATGTGCTGCCGTTTCGTTGTCGGTGCTTCCAAATGTGCTGCCTTTTCGTTGTCGGTGCTTCCAAATGTGCTGCCATTTCGTTGTCGGTGCTTCCAAATGTGCTGCCTTTTCGTTTTCGGTGCTTCCAAATGTGCTGCCTTTTCGTTGTCGGTGCTTCTAAATGTGCTGCCTTTTCGTTGTCGGTGCTTCCAAATGTGCTGTCGTTTCGTTTTCGGTGCTTCCAAATGTGCTGCCTTTTCGTTGTCGGTGCTTCCAAATGTGCTGTCTTTTCGTTGTCGGTGCTTCCAAATATGCTGCCGTTTCGTTGTCGGTGCTTCCAAATGTGCTGCCTTTTCGTTGATGGTCCTTCTATTTTTATGTTGTTTTGACTCTAGTATTATTGTAAATGGTTCTTGATTTGACTAGCGTTTTATTCCATACGGTGCATGTATATAAGCGAGTCCTAGACAACAGGACGCTCAGTTTTTTACTGACGTCGTCGGTGTAAGGATCACCTAGTTTGTTTCTTCTGGTGTATTAATCATGTAATTACCTGTTCTTGCGAATTCGATGGCATCTTTACCGACTTTAACGACGAACTCGATGGAGGTTGTACCATCGTCTACGGGAACCTTGACGACAGCTACGACGGAGAAGGAGCAGATTCCGTTGACAACGTCGATGTCAACACTGGAGGAGATTTCAACAGATGTGATACCACCAGCAGAAGATAGCTTAATGACTACTGAGCTGGATGTGCAGGAAACCACGACGATCGACGATACGACCTCGATGGAGACTTCAATGGATGCTGATTTGACAACTAGCGAACATCGGTGCTGTTATTGCGACAAGATTTTCTCAAACAGCAGCAATGCTCGGCGACACGAGAGGAGCGAATGTGTCAAGAACCTATATCGTAAAATGTTTGTTTGTGAGAAATGTCATAAGCAGTTTGCCAGAAAATATAATATGAAAACGCACATGAAGGCATGCAAAGGCCCTGCTGTTCGGCAGAAAGTAAAGGTTTCGTCGCAACAACGATGCATCGATGTGCATAAGAGAATGCCTGGAAATGGTACTACTGTTGTAACGCCTGTATCTGGATCGGGTCTGAAAGGATCGTCTTCATCACCACGGTATCCTTGCAGCTACTGTGATACGTCGTTCGCATTTTCCCATGATGCACGAAGACATGAGCGGAGCAAATGCACGAAGAATCCATCTCGCATGAAGTTTCGATGTGATGAGTGTCATGAATGGTTTACTCGAATTGATAATTTGCGACGACATGCGAAAAACTGTAAAGGTGAAGTCCGTGTGCCTACTGCTGAACTACCTGCAGAAATTTCGACTCCTCGGTTTAGGTTGAAGGCTCGTGAGCGTACAAGCAAGAAAACCGATGTGCAGCAACCGATTGGTATGACGTCTGAACAGGAAAATAAACCTAAGACTGTGTTCGGAGCATTACAAGTGAACGATAATGGCTTCTACTTGGCGCAGTCTGCATTTCGTGGAACATTGAAGGACTATTATTATTTAAATACGTTAGGTGAGTCGAAAGACATTTGTAATTTTCTTGATGATATCAGAGAGGACATAATCAATCAGCTTACTGATGATGTAGCAACAAACGGACCTTTGAAATATAACTTGTGGTTGGACTGTATATATGGAAAGCCATATCCGTTCGATGACAAAGTGAAGAAGTGTGCATTCAAGACATCGGCTGCAGTAATTTACAGTTCTAACGATGTGAAGCAAACTGTTAAAAACGGTATCCAGAAACTCTGTCAAGAAGAGGTGGACTATGTCTGTAAAGGTTCTGGCTGGACTCTGTCTAGTATAAACCGATTGGAGCTAAGAATTAGTCATTTCACACCGCTGCGGAACTAAATGATTATAAGATTGCTGGCTTTCTCAAATGATCCTGTAGTAGAATAGAAATTATGTAATAAATATTATGTTTGTAAAAGAACTTGCAGTGTTTAATTCCTCGAACCTGTTACTATTATGTTAAATTGATGTTATATTTAATTTTTTTTGCATCATCCAAGATCGAACCGAGGACGGGAATCGATCGAATCAATATGTAAATTAATGAGTGATTTATTTAATGAATTTTGAAAATTTTCCCGAATTTCTAGCTAAATAATTACGGATTTTCAAGATGGCGGCCAAATGACAAGATGGCGGGTGTCACAGTAATAAATTATAACTGCACTCTAGCGGATACGAATTAAACTAACATGTCATCGGCGCACTCTAGCCGACGATACAATGATGATGGCTTCCAGCATCGAAGACAAGATGGCGGACATGACATCATACTACCTGACGATATATATGCTTTGAAAAAAAAAGTGGTGGGAGTCAGTATGCCTGCAGCCACCGCGGGGGAAGGATCGGTCGTAATTTTTATTTTTTTTTGCACTCGTCGGGTTCGAACCGAGGACTCCGAGCTCCGTGTCGTAAATGTATGATTTTTATTAATAATTTATTAAAATTTTTTTATTTAAATTTTTTTATAAATTTTAAATTTTTTCATTAAAATCGGATAATAAATTTAAAGATGGCGGCCGTAACGGAAATTGCAACGGTGACGTCATAATTAAAAATGGCGGATAACACAATGCCGGAATGTTCGAGAAAACGAAATGATGTCATCCAAGATTGTGGATCCAAGATGGCCGTCGGGGTCAAGGTCAAAGGTCAAGGTCACATCCTGATAGAGGCTTAACTGAGGCTTGAGTTAAGGATGCTTAAGCCTCTATCAGGACATTTCTAGCCGCTGGGATTTTTAAGGACTAAAACGGGAAATTTTCCCTCGAAACGGGAATTTTTCCCTCGAAAACGGGAATTTTTTTCTTAAAACGGGAAATTTTGAGTCATTTTGAGTCATTTTTGAGGAATTTTAAGGAATTTTTGCCGCCGTGACGTCACAAATCCAAGATGGCGGAGCCGGCTCTCGGCTCCACATCCTGCATCCTGATCTCGGACCGTCATTCACATACTACTATCGTGGACAGGCTTGTGTAAGGAAAACGTCCATCTGCCCATTTTAGATTGTGAAAATTGAGGCCAGTCCCATCGGGAAAAAACACACCTATCACTGCAAGCTTCATCTCTGGTTACCAAATTTACTCCCAAAAAAATACAAGTTAAACAATACATGCCCAAATGGGGACTAACTGCATATTTAAAGTCAAATTCAAAGGGAAAATAACCTAACAGGTAGTTCCTTACAAGATGGCAGAGCATTAACAACCAAAGAAGAAATCGGTTCACCATATTTGTTTTATTTTAATCTCTTCAAAAAAACATACTAGAGGTAAATAGATAATAAACAATATAATAGCCAAATTTTCCATACATCAGATCCTTCAAAATAATGATAATAATTCTAATTTTATATGGTGTTTGATACAACACTATCCAAAATATAATTATAACATATGTAGTTAACAAATATAATATAACTTCTAACACAGGTGGTTGGAAAGATAAAGAAAAAACGATTAATTGAAATAAATATAACTGCAACTTGTTTTCTCAAAGTACGAAAAAAGAAAAAAATGCCGACTAAAAAACAACATAGCATTAAGAGCATTCAACAAAACACCTTAACACTTTTATCTTTAAACAGAAAGAATCGCAAGAAAACAAACTCAGTCCAAACGATGCCACATCAAGCAAAAGTACAACTAACATTCAAAGACTAAGTACAAAAACAACATTAATTAAAGAGAACTTAGAAAATTACTGCTGACCATTACAAACACAAACTTATTTCGTAACTCTCCAAACACCCATTTAGACTCGGCATTTAACCTTCCATGGTCGGCTGACGGTCTTGCCGCTTCCATCCTAACTGCCCATATCATTAGTATATATACCCCAAAATGCCTCCCTCCCGCTCTCCCAATTCCCACTCAATTCTATAGGAGCATATCGAGTTTTAGAGAATGCTACCGAAAGTTCTAGAATGATCACTACAGTCAAAAAAATCGATATACAGGCGAGTCTTCCTGTTACTATTCTTCTCCTCACTAATATCTCAGTTGGTACCACTGAGTTTGAAGCTGTTTTGGAAGGCAACTTGATGTTTTTGCTTGAAGTGTACAGTATTTACCACCACACAACAGAAACCAATCTATGACTTGTGATGATCACATGATGTAAAACATCTGCATGTAAAAATTTAAGGTTAAGTGTTTTTCTCGTGTTCTTAAATGTTTTTAAAATCAGAAATAAAACATGAAAAGTCTTGTGACCAATACACACGGTCAAAAAATGTTTAGTGAGCCATGCATTTATTCTCTGATGTTTGCTAATTTAATGTCCCCTCTCTAACGGCGGTTAAAATGATAGCGTTAATACATTATTCTCATAGTCAACAATGCAATTTCCTTGTCAATAAACCCATTCTAAGAGAAAAAAAACTTTAGAGGTTTACAGACTTTGCAAAGATAGCTGAGACACGACTGAGCCTATATTGTGTTTAGCTCAATATTTTAATAATTATATTCCTAGGATATGAAACTAATCTTACGTGCAGGATTATGGCATACGCCCGTGTTAGCAGGGGTATGCTGGTTGCTGAGAAATTTTAATTTTACAGTCTATCACAGTTGAAGCTAATTTTTAATTTGATGTAAAACATCAAATACAAAGAGAGGAGTTTTTTTCTTTAAACCCCCCTGGGTCAAGAAGAGGCGCATATAGTCTAACATATTAGTTTGCTTGAAAGTCTGAATACATATTATATGCAACTTTGATAATTTGTAAATTACAATGGTCAAATTTAGATTTGTTTGCGGCCAAGACGTTGTGTTTGGTGGTTTGTAATGCCACAATTATATAAAAAGGATATTCGCTAGTGCAGCTAGATTTTACAAACCAACTGACACTCTGTGGTAAACTAGGGTAAACTTTAACTTACCATGATCTGAAAGCAATGTCTATATCGTGGCCCTATTCAACCATTTTCAACAGATGCGTGCGCTGGGCAGGGCTTGCCGATACATGTGGAACAAGTGAGTCAATAGATTGCAAACTTAATGTCACTTGTTGTGGCTGATCACTCGTGTCCATTAAAGCTTTAATATAACTGTTTGCAGTAACTATAACAAGCATCTGTTTACAATTTATTAATATTTGTTTGCAATCTTCTGCAAAGCCCAGCAACTGGTTCAAAGAATAACAAATTTCGAATTCTCGTAGCGCCTTAAGTGGCAAACTGAAATCACCATCCAGACACCGTCGTGCCATTTTATTTATGGTTTTTCGTCACGTGTGCACGACAAGTAGTTTTTCAGTTATCACAATTCCAACCTCGTGAACTTCCTCAAATGTCACTTCATTAAGTTCAGACGATTTTCGATTTATCATTGTAATATACCATTATTTACAATTTTTGCATGATCAGGTTTTTGAACATTTGCTTTCGGAAAAGCACCACTAATTCGCAGAAATGATTTAGATATATGTGGATACACATAAGAATTTTGTATTGCTTTACAAATTTCAGAACTTGGCTCATATGGTCCCCCAATATATGGTTTGTACGTGTACATTTAACATTTTGAGACTGCATCATCAAACTGTGGCGACTGTTGGACACCAAGAATATTATATTCCATTTGGAAATACTTTAAAACCTAATATTTTTAGAAACTACGTGTAAATATATGTTAATCGTTTGATTTTGCTTTCACATTGACACTATACTTGCTCTCTTCTGAACCATTATGTAGACAAAAATATCTTACTTCCATATTTTTTTCGAATGTAAATGTAATGTTATCATCTCGTTACCTCGATTCTAAAGTTCAATAAATTCCAGTTTTGGTAAACCATTATAATAACCTACTCTCATATTTGTTGCACGTTGACTGGACTGTAAATATGAGTTTGAGCCACATTACTGAGCTTAAATCCTGGAGGGACATTCGGAGAAAACTTGTGTATTATGGTGTTTGGTTTTCCATTTAGGAAACTTGAGGCCAATGATATTCGCGCTGATTCGAATAACATTTACCGATATCACGTTTACGGGCAGGGTCGACTCGGGAAATTCATTCGCCTCATAAATTTTCGGTCAAAACCAAGCATTAGGGTCAGTGAGTGGTCGTCACTGAAGTCAATATTTGCATTGCTTTACAAAACACACTGTAAAGTGTTTGAATAACCTTTCAATGAAAATTATATTAATTTACAGGTAAGTATTTAATATACATTTCAATGTCTAAAACTTCATAAGAATCTAAAGGCAAAATAATCTCTCCGGGTTCTCTTCATTCTTCAAAATGTATCCGAATATTTGGTTGCCGCATTCACGTTTGGGATGGAATTATAGATGGTAACATTTATTGAAGGAAAATGTGTTGAACACACTTCTGAAGTATTTCCACTTAGTGTTAGCGTGATAAACATATTCAGGATAAGTTTCCAACAAAATGTAGAATTCAAGGTGGGTTTCGAAGCACTATGGAAATTTCTTGGAAGTGAGATCTCGACTGCGCAGTCTTCGCTATGGTTTGTATTTCTTATATATAGAGAAGAAACTTTATGCATAAGTGACCACAGTTAATTGAAGTTAGCTTTTGCTGCCTATCATAATTATATGTTATTTTGCAACCACTTAAATACTGCAATTCTAAAGAAGGTTGCAGGTCTCCAAAACCATCGTAAAACTGATATGTACTACCGAACTTGGTGTTTGCTACCCATTGCATTAAAGGTTCTTCGGTTGTAACTAAATTAATAATACCACTCTCATTATGGTATGGTTTTTCTGGGTAATTGATCCTTCATTAAAACATTTCTAAAATGTGAAATTTTTAAATTTTTAATTGCTAACTTTAAATTAGTGGTGGTAAGAGGTTACTTTGGCAAGTTATTCAGTATCTTCATTTCCATTTTCCAAACCTCTTCCTTCTTCTCCACTTTGCCCTCCCCCGGATATGGGATAAGGACACAGAAATAGACCTTATCTGTGTTTTGCAAGAGCCTGCATTTTACAGTTATGGTGTGCGTTCTGACTTAGCAATTTAGCCTGGTTTTTAGCCGTATTCATAGTCTTGGGTATACCTGCAACTCAACCAATCAAACTGCCTAGCGTGCATGGCAGGCGCTGGGAAGATGGCAGGATTTATTATCCCTCCACCTCTTTGTACCTTCTTTTGTGTACAATGCATAGCAGCATACAGATTAGATTTGGTATAAGTATGCAGTTTTTGTAGTGTCTGAAACCAGCACCGATCTTACGTTTTACTCTCATTATTTTATTCACACCCCAGCTACAACTTTTCCCCCGAATTTCGCTGTGGGATTCTTTGCTATTCGTGCGTCTTTGTTCGCTAGTATACCATCGGCTAAGTGTCTGTAACTTCGACTATCGCTTTGAGAATAGCTTATATCTTGGATAAGACACACCTCATCCAGGGAATTAATGCTATTATCACCACGTGCTATCTTTTGGCAAGTTTCGTTCCAGGACCGAAAAAATTATATCCTGGCAAGTGTAACTCTATCGGCAGCTTATTAATGGCAGAATTTATTATTCCTCCACCTCTTTGTACCTTCTTTCCCATACAATAAGTAGTATAGGATAGTATGTTCTGGCACAGGATTCAGGTTGTGGAGCCTGTGGAGCCGACCGACATCTTGGATTGTGACGTCACGGCGGCCATCTTGGATGACCTTGACCTTGACCTTTGACCTTGACCTTGAATTTGATCCTCAAAACTTGCCAAAATTGGGCAAAAATTGCCCAAAATTCCTCAAAAATCGCCAAAATTTCAATTTTTGTGGGAAAAAATTCCGGCAAAAAATCTCAAAAATTTTGATAAATTGAAAATTCCCGTTTTCGAGGGGAAAATTTCCCGTTTCGAGGGAAAAATTCCCGTTTTTAGTCCTTAAAAATCCCAACGACTAGAAAGTCCTAAAAGAGGCTTAAAACTCCTAAGAGATAGCCGCTTATAAGCCTCTGACGTCATCTAGGATTATGACCGCCATTTTGAAAGATGACGTCACCGTTGAAATTTCCGTTACGCCCGCCATCTTTAACATTTTTATTTATTATCCGATTTTAACGGGGAAAAAATTAAAATTTATAAAAAGTTCAAATAATAAAAATTTAATAAAAAATAATAAAAAAACAAACATTTACGACACGGAGCTCGGAGTCCTCGGTTCGAACCCGGAGAGGGCAAAAAAAATAAAAATGACGACCGATCCTTCCCCCCGCGGTGGGTGCTGGCATACTCCCACCACTTTTTTTCAAAGCATATATATATCGTCACCTAGTATGACATCATGTCCGCCATCTTGTTTCGTCTGCTGGAGACCACCATCTTGTTTTCACCAGCTAGAGTGCGCTGACACCATGTTAGTTAATTTCTTACCCGATAGAGTGCAGTAATCATCTATTACTGTGACACCCGCCATCTTGAAATTTAGACGCCATCTTGGAAATCCGTAATTTTTATGTTAGAAAATCGGGAAAAATTCCAAAATTCATCAAAAAATCAACGTAATAGAATTCTGATTGATTATATCGATGTACGTCCTTGGTTCGGAACTGGTGAGGGCAAAAAAAAAAAAAAATCAGATCCTTCCTCCACAGAAGCCACCTACAGACTGACCTACCACCACCAATAACTAGGTATTTACCATCAGCTGGTATGACATCATGTCCGCCATCTTGTCTTTGTCCGCTGGAGGGAACCATCTTGTTTTCGTCTGCTAGAGTGTGCTGGAGTCATGTTAGTATAATGTTCTGTTCACCATAACTTTGACCTTGACCTTGAACTTTGTCCTTGACCTTGGACTTTGACCTTGACCTTGAAATTTGACCTTGACCTAGAACTTTGACCTTGACCTTAAACTATGACCTTGACCTTGAACTTTGACCTTGACCTTGGAAATTGACCTTGGCCTTTGACCTTGGCCTTGAACTTTGACCTTGACCTTGACCTTGATGTCCATCATGGATCCGTCATTTTATGTTCAGTACATGTTACCAGGAGCTACCACATGCTAGTGGTCATTGCCACCATCATGTTTTCGTCTGCTGGAGGACTCCATATTGTGTGTACTCGTCTTACCATCATGTAACAAAGATAGAGTTCTAGTACAAGCCAGAATTTTATGTATTTTGGTAATTTTTTCCTTTTTTGAATTTTTTTTATATATTTTTAAAAAAAATTTTCCCTGTAATTTTATGATATCAAAGAAAACGTGTGGTGGTTTTCTCCGAGTGCATCTGATTATCCATGTCAATATTATGATGGTTTTCTCCGTGTGCTCCTGATTATTCCTGCTTTCAATTTAATTTTTTTTTCAATTTAAATTTTTTTATTAATTTATTTTATTATTAAAAGTAGTATGGTTTGGGGGTTCCGAGATCTGGCTTCTGGCTGTGGATTGAAGATTGTCGACCGCCATCTTGGATTTGTGACGTCACGGCGGAAAAAATTCCTCAAAATTCCTCAAAATTCCTCAAAAATGACTCAAAATGACTCAAAATTTCCCGTTTTAAGAAAAAATTTCCCGTTTTCGAGGGAAAAATTCCCGTTTCGAGGGAAAATTTCCCGATTTAGTCCTTAAAAATCCCAACGGCTAGAAATGTCCTGATAGAGGCTTAAGCATCCTTAACTCAAGCCTCAGTTAAGCCTCTATCAGGATGTGACCTTGACCTTTGACCTTGACCCCGACGGCCATCTTGGATCCACCATCTTGGATGACGTCATTTCGTTTTCTCGAACATTCCGGCATTGTGTTATCAGCCATTTTGAATTATGACGTCACCGTTGCAATTTCCGTTACGGCCGCCATCTTTAAATTTATTATCCGATTTTAATGAAAAAAATTTAAAAATTATAAAAAAAATTAAATAATAAAATTTTTAATAAAATATTTAAAAAACAAACATTTACGACACGGAGCTCGGAGTCCTCGGTTCAAACCCGACGAGTGCAAAAAAATTAAAAATGATGACCGATCCTTCCCCCGCGGTGGCTGCAGGCATACTGACTCCCTCCACTTTTTTTTTCAAAGCATATATATATCGTCAGGTAGTATGACGTCATGTCCGCCATCTTGTCCTCGTCTGCTGGAAGCCATCATCAGTGTATCGTCGGCAAGAGTGCGCTGACGTCATGTTAGTTTAATTCTTATCCGCTAGAGTGCAGTTATAATTTATTACTGTGACACCCGACATATTGTCATTTGGCCGCCATCTTGAAAATCCATAATTATTTAGCTAGAAATTCGGGAAAAATTCCAAAATTCATTAAATAAATCACTCATTAATTTGCATATTGATTCGATCGATTCCCGTCCTCGGTTCGATCTTGGATGATGCAAAAAAAATTAAATATAACATCAATTTAACATAATAGTAACAGGTTCGAGGAATTAAACACTGCAAGTTCTTTTACAAACATAATATTTATTACATAATTTCTATTCTACTACAGGATCATTTGAGAAAGCCAGCAATCTTATAATCATTTAGTTCCGCAGCGGTGTGAAATGACTAATTCTTAGCTCCAATCGGTTTATACTAGACAGAGTCCAGCCAGAACCTTTACAGACATAGTCCACCTCTTCTTGACAGAGTTTCTGGATACCGTTTTTAACAGTTTGCTTCACATCGTTAGAACTGTAAATTACTGCAGCCGATGTCTTGAATGCACACTTCTTCACTTTGTCATCGAACGGATATGGCTTTCCATATATACAGTCCAACCACAAGTTATATTTCAAAGGTCCGTTTGTTGCTACATCATCAGTAAGCTGATTGATTATGTCCTCTCTGATATCATCAAGAAAATTACAAATGTCTTTCGACTCACCTAACGTATTTAAATAATAATAGTCCTTCAATGTTCCACGAAATGCAGACTGCGCCAAGTAGAAGCCATTATCGTTCACTTGTAATGCTCCGAACACAGTCTTAGGTTTATTTTCCTGTTCAGACGTCATACCAATCGGTTGCTGCACATCGGTTTTCTTGCTTGTACGCTCACGAGCCTTCAACCTAAACCGAGGAGTCGAAATTTCTGCAGGTAGTTCAGCAGTAGGCACACGGACTTCACCTTTACAGTTTTTCGCATGTCGTCGCAAATTATCAATTCGAGTAATCCATTCATGACACTCATCACATCGAAACTTCATGCGAGATGGATTCTTCATGCATTTGCTCCGCTCATGTCTTCGTGCATCATGGGAAAATTCGAACGACGTATCACAGTAGCTGCAAGGATACCGTGGTGATGAAGACGATCCTTTCAGACCCGATCCAGATACAGGCGTTACAACAGTAGTACCATTTCCAGGCATTCTCTTATGCACATCGATGCATCGTTGTTGCGACGAAACCTTTACTTTCTGCCGAACAGCAGGGCCTTTGCATGCCTTCATGTGCGTTTTCATATTATCTTTTCTGGCAAACTGCTTATGACATTTCTCACAAACAAACATTTTACGATATAGGTTCTTGACACATTCGCTCCTCTCGTGTCGCCGAGCATTGCTGCTGTTTGAGAAAATCTTGTCGCAATAACAGCACCGATGTTCGCTAGTTGTCAAATCAGCATCCATTGAAGTCTCCATCGAGGTCGTATCGTCGATCGTCGTGGTTTCCTGCACATCCAGCTCAGTAGTCATTAAGCTATCTTCTGCTGGTGGTATCACATCTGTTGAAATCTCCTCCAGTGTTGACATCGACGTTGTCAACGGAATCTGCTCCTTCTCCGTCGTAACTGTCGTCAAGGTTCCCGTAGACGATGGTACAACCTCTATCGAGTTCGTCGTTAAAGTCGGTAAAGATGCCATCGAGTTCGCAAGAACAGGTAATTACATGATTAATGCACCAGAAGAAACAAACTAGGTGATCCTTACACCGACGACGTCAGTAACAAACTGAGCGTCCTGTTGTCTAGGACTCGCTTATATACATGCACCGTATGGAATAAAACGCTAGTCAAATCAAGAACCATTTACAATAAAACTAGAGTCAAAACAACATTAAAATAGAAGGACCATCAACGAAAAGGCAGCACATTTGGAAGCACCGACAACGAAAAGGCAGCACATTTGGAAGCACCGACAACGAAAAGGCAGCACATTTGGAAGCACCGACAACGAAAAGGCAGCACATTTGAAAGCACCGACAACGAAATGGCAGCACATTTGGAAGCACCGACAACGAAAAGGCAGCACATTTGGAAGCACCGACAACGAAACGGCAGCACATTTGGAAGCACCGACAACGAAAAGGCAGCACATTTGGCAGCACCGACAACGAAACGGCAGCACATTTGGAAGCACCGACAACGAAACGGCAGCACATTTGGAAGCACCGACAACGAAACGGCAGCACATTTGGAAGCACCGACAACGAAACGGCAGCACATTTGGAAGCACCGACAACGAAACGGCAGCACATTTGGAAGCACCGACAACGAAACGGCAGCACATTTGGAAGCACCGACAACGAAAAGGCAGCACATTTGGAAGCACCGACAACGAAAAGGCAGCACATTTGGAAGCACCGACAACAAAAAGGCAGCACATTTGGAAGCACCGACAACCAAAAGGCAGCACATTTGGAAGCACCGACAACGAAACGGCAGCACATTTGGAAGCACCGGCAACGAAAAGGCAGCACATTTGGAAGCACCGACAACGAAAAGGCAGCGCATTTGGAAGCACCGACAACGAAAAGGCAGCACCATCATCAAAAAGGCCGCACATTTGTCATTGGCTCCAATATTCATTGGCTCCAATATTCATTGGCTCCATTATTCATTGATTCCATCAGTCTATTGATTCCATCAGTCTAGTGACTCCATCTGTCATTGGCTCCTACAGTCATTGGCTCCTACAGTCATTGGCTCCAACAACTGTCTTTTGTTTCACCAACTCCAAATATATATATTTGGCTAGAATTCTACGAGTCTAAGAGACTATGAGACCACATGGCTACGAGTCTAAAATGATCTAGCTGGTTACGAGTTATACATGGCTTGCGAGGCTACAGAGCTACGAAGTTTCTAGTACACAGGTTTACATGACTGCGAGGATACAGGACTACAAGTCTGCAAGAGTACTTGACTACGAAGGTACTCGTCTACATGACTCCAGTTACCGCATCTGTCTTCGACGGAATTTTCTCTTTTGCTCCAACTGCTCCATCAGCATTATGTTATAAGATTACAAGGCCTCTTGCTTACGTAGCTTCAAGTCTACAAGCCTCCAATGCATCATGACTGCGAGACTACGATCAATGAGGTTACGAGTCTACGCGATTGCGAGTCTTCTAGGTTACATGATCGCGAGGCTATAGGACTACGAAGCTTCTAGAACGCATGGTTACGAGACTGCGAGGCTACAATTCTACGAGGTCCCAAGACATCCAGGCTACGCGACTACGAGCCATGAGGTTACGAGACTACGTGACTACGAATCTTCAAGTTTACGAGACTGCGAGGCTACAGAGCTACGAAGCCTCTAGTACACAGGTTTACGTGACTGCGAGGATACAGGACTACGCGACTTCGAGCCATAAGGTTACGAGATTACGTGACTACGAATCTTCATGTTTACGAGACTGCGAGGCTACAGAGCTACGAAGCCTCTAGAAAACGAGTTTACGTGACTGCGTGGATACAGGAATACAAGTCTGCATGAGTTCTTGACTACGAAGCTACTCGTCTACAAGGCTCCAATTGACACATCTGTCTTCGATGGAATTTTCTCTTTTGCTACATCTACACCATTAGCATTATGTTATAAGATTACAAAGCTACTTGCTTACATAGCTTCAAGTCTACGAGGCTCCAATACATCATGACTACGAGACTACGAGCCATGAGGTTACGAGACTATGCGATTGCAAGTCTTCAAGGTTACGTCATCGCGAGGCTATAGGACTACGAAGCTTCCAGAACGCATGGTTACGAGAATGCATGACTAATTGGCCGCATGGCTACGAAACTTTATGCTCTAACTGACTACAATAGCACTATTCAGTGGTGAGAGTTAATTTATTTCATGCAAAGGTACTTGCTGCAAGCAGTTCCACTTTTCAACATCAGATGACGTCACGTTTTGCTTGCAGGTAAAATAATATCTATTTATTTTATGCGGGATGCGGGTTGTTCACTATCGATCGCATAAGAAGAATGGCATCGATAGTCTTCAAGGAGAAGGAAGTTCGTCCTTCCTGCTAGTGCTTCTCAGATTTCTCACGGTCCGCCATCTTGGATTGTGACGTCACGGCTGCCATCTTAGATGGGTGTGACTTTGACCTTTGACCGAAACCGCAGGAATGATCGCAAGCACACGGATTAACCATCAAAATATATATAAGAATTATCAGGAGCACACGGAGAAAACCATCATAATATTGGCAAGAATAATCAGGAGCACACGGAAAAAAACGACACATGTTTTCTTTGATATCATAAAATTACAGAAAAAAAATATTTAGAAATAAAAAAAATTAATAAAAAAATTTAAAATAAAAACAAAAAATACATAAAATTCTGGCTTGTACTAGAACTCTATCTTTGCTCAGCAATGATAAGTTTACAAGCTAGCAGAATCTATTTATGTATTTTTTGTTTTTATTTTAAATTTTTTTATTAATTTTTTTATTTCTAAATATTTTTTTTCTGTAATTTTATGATATCAAAGAAAACATGTGTCGTTTTTTTCCGTGTGCTCCTGATTATTCTTGCCAATATTATGATGGTTTTCTCCGTGTGCTCCTGATAATTCTTATATATATTTTGATGGTTAATCCGTGTGCTTGCGATCATTCCTGCGGTTTCGGTCAAAGGTCAAAGTCACACCCATCTAAGATGGCAGCCGTGACGTCACAATCCAAGATGGCGGACCGTGAGAAATCTGAGAAGCACTAGCAGGAAGGACGAACTTCCTTCTCCTTGAAGACTATCGATGCCATTCTTCTTATGCGATCGATAGTGAACAACCCGCATCCCGCATAAAATAAATAGATATTATTTTACCTGCAAGCAAAACGTGACGTCATCTGATGTTGAAAAGTGGAAATGCTTGCAGCAAGTACCTTTGCATGAAATAAATTAACTCTCACCACTGAATAGTGCTATTGTAGTCAGTTAGAGACATAAAGTTTCGTAGCCATGCGGCCAATTAGTCATGCATTCTCGTAACCATGCGTTCTGGAAGCTTCGTAGTCCTATAGCCTCGCGATGACGTAACCTTGAAGACTTGCAATCGCATAGTCTCGTAACCTCATGGCTCGTAGTCTCGTAGTCATGATGTATTGGAGCCTCGTAGACTTGAAGCTACGTAAGCAAGTAGCTTTGTAATCTTATAACATAATGCTGATGGTGTAGATGTAGCAAAAGAGAAAATTCCATCGAAGACAGATGTGTCAATTGGAGCCTTGTAGACGAGTAGCTTCGTAGTCAAGAACTCATGCAGACTTGTATTCCTGTATCCACGCAGTCACGTAAACTCGTTTTCTAGAGGCTTCGTAGCTCTGTAGCCTCGCAGTCTCGTAAACATGAATATTCGTAGTCACGTAATCTCGTAACCTTATGGCTCGAAGTCGCGTAGTCCTGTATCCTCGCAGTCACGTAAACCTGTGTACTAGAGGCTTCGTAGCTCTGTAGCCTCGCAGTCTCGTAAACTTGAAGATTCGTAGTCACGTAGTCTCGTAACCTCATGGCTCGTAGTCGCGTAGCCTGGATGTCTTGGGACCTCGTAGAATTGTAGCCTCGCAGTCTCGTAACCATGCGTTCTAAAAGCTTCGTAGTCCTATAGCCTCGCGATCATGTAACCTAGAAGACTCGCAATCGCGTAGACTCGTAACCTCATTGATCGTAGTCTCGCAGTCATGATGCATTGGAGGCTTGTAGACTTGAAGCTACGTAAGCAAGAGGCCTTGTAATCTTATAACATAATGCTGATAGAGCAGTTGGAGCAAAAGAGAAAATTCCGTCGAAGACAGATGCGGTAACTGGAGTCATGTAGACGAGTACCTTCGTAGTCAAGTACTCTTGCAGACTTGTAGTCCTGTATCCTCGCAGTCATGTAAACCTGTGTACTAGAAACTTCGTAGCTCTGTAGCCTCGCAAGCCATTTATAACTCGTAACCAGCTAGATCATTTTAGACTCGTAGCCATGTGGTCTCATAGTCTCTTAGACTCGTAGAATTCTAGCCAAATATATATATTTGGAGTTGGTGAGACAAAAGACAGTTGTTGGAGCCAATGACTGTAGGAGCCAATGACTGTAGGAGCCAATGACAGATGGAGTCACTAGACTGATGGAATCAATAGACTGATGGAATCAATGAATAATGGAGCCAATGAATATTGGAGCCAATGAATATTGGAGCCAATGACAAATGTGCGGCCTTTTTGATGATGGTGCTGCCTTTTCGTTGTCGGTGCTTCCAAATGCGCTGCCTTTTCGTTGTCGGTGCTTCCAAATGTGCTGCCTTTTCGTTGCCGGTGCTTCCAAATGTGCTGCCGTTTCGTTGTCGGTGCTTCCAAATGTGCTGCCTTTTGGTTGTCGGTGCTTCCAAATGTGCTGCCTTTTCGTTGTCGGTGCTTCCAAATGTGCTGCCTTTTCGTTGTCGGTGCTTCCAAATGTGCTGCCTTTTCGTTGTCGGTGCTTCCAAATGTGCTGCCGTTTCGTTGTCGGTGCTTCCAAATGTGCTGCCGTTTCGTTGTCGGTGCTTCCAAATGTGCTGCCGTTTCGTTGTCGGTGCTTCCAAATGTGCTGCCGTTTCGTTGTCGGTGCTTCCAAATGTGCTGCCGTTTCGTTGTCGGTGCTTCCAAATGTGCTGCCGTTTCGTTGTCGGTGCTGCCAAATGTGCTGCCTTTTCGTTGTCGGTGCTTCCAAATGTGCTGCCGTTTCGTTGTCGGTGCTTCCAAATGTGCTGCCTTTTCGTTGTCGGTGCTTCCAAGTGTGCTGCCATTTCGTTGTCGGTGCTTTCAAATGTGCTGCCTTTTCGTTGTCGGTGCTTCCAAATGTGCTGCCTTTTCGTTGTCGGTGCTTCCAAATGTGCTGCCTTTTCGTTGT
Source organism: Bacillus rossius redtenbacheri (assembly GCF_032445375.1). Classification (NCBI taxonomy): domain Eukaryota; kingdom Metazoa; phylum Arthropoda; class Insecta; order Phasmatodea; family Bacillidae; genus Bacillus; species Bacillus rossius. Next base: position 7,490,721 of record NC_086344.1, on the reverse strand, counting down.
CGGTGCTTCCAAATGTGCTGCCGTTTCGTTTTCGGTGCTTCCAAATGTGCTGCCTTTTCGTTGTCGGTGCTTCCAAATGTGCTGTCTTTTCGTTGTCGGTGCTTCCAAATGTGCTGCCGTTTCGTTGTCGGTGCTTCCAAATGTGCTGCCTTTTCGTTGATGGTCCTTCTATTTTAATGTTGTTTTGACTCTAGTATTATTGTAAATGGTTCTTGATTTGACTAGCGTTTTATTCCATACGGTGCATGTATATAAGCGAGTCCTAGACAACAGGACGCTCAGTTTGTTACTGACGTCGTCGGTGTAAGGATCACCTAGTTTGTTTCTTCTGGTGCATTAATCATGTAATTACCTGTTCTTGCGAACTCGATGGCATCTTTACCGACTTTAACGACGAACTCGATAGAGGTTGTACCATCGTCCACGGGAACCTTGACGACAGCTACGACGGAGAAGAAGCAGATTCCGTTGACAACGTCGATGTCAACACTGGAGGAGATTTCAACAGATGTGATACCACCAGCAGAAGATAGCTTAATGACTACTGAGCTGGATGTGCAGGAAACCACGACGATCGACGATACGACCTCGATGGAGACTTCAATGGATGCTGATTTGACAACTAGCGAACATCGGTGCTGTTATTGCGACAAGATTTTCTCAAACAGCAGCAATGCTCGGCGACACGAGAGGAGCGAATGTGTCAAGAACCTATATCGTAAAATGTTTGTTTGTGAGAAATGTCATAAGCAGTTTGCCAGAAAAGATAATATGAAAACGCACATGAAGGCATGCAAAGGCCCTGCTGTTCGGCAGAAAGTAAAGGTTTCGTCGCAACAACGATGCATCGATGTGCATAAGAGAATGCCTGGAAATGGTACTACTGTTGTAACGCCTGTATCTGGATCGGGTCTGAAAGGATCGTCTTCATCACCACGGTATCCTTGCAGCTACTGTGATACGTCGTTCGCATTTTCCCATGATGCACGAAGACATGAGCGGAGCAAATGCACGAAGAATCCATCTCGCATGAAGTTTCGATGTGATGAGTGTCATGAATGGTTTACTCGAATTGATAATTTGCGACGACATGCGAAAAACTGTAAAGGTGAAGTCCGTGTGCCTACTGCTGAACTACCTGCAGAAATTTCGACTCCTCGGTTTAGGTTGAAGGCTCGTGAGCGTACAAGCAAGAAAACCGATGTGCAGCAACCGATTGGTATGACGTCTGAACAGGAAAATAAACCTAAGACTGTGTTCGGAGCATTACAAGTGAACGATAATGGCTTCTACTTGGCGCAGTCTGCATTTCGTGGAACATTGAAGGACTATTATTATTTAAATACGTTAGGTGAGTCGAAAGACATTTGTAATTTTCTTGATGATATCAGAGAGGACATAATCAATCAGCTTACTGATGATGTAGCAACAAACGGACCTTTGAAATATAACTTGTGGTTGGACTGTATATATGGAAAGCCATATCCGTTCGATGACAAAGTGAAGAAGTGTGCATTCAAGACATCGGCTGCAGTAATTTACAGTTCTAACGATGTGAAGCAAACTGTTAAAAACGGTATCCAGAAACTCTGTCAAGAAGAGGTGGACTATGTCTGTAAAGGTTCTGGCTGGACTCTGTCTAGTATAAACCGATTGGAGCTAAGAATTAGTCATTTCACACCGCTGCGGAACTAAATGATTATAAGATTGCTGGCTTTCTCAAATGATCCTGTAGTAGAATAGAAATTATGTAATAAATATTATGTTTGTAAAAGAACTTGCAGTGTTTAATTCCTCGAACCTGTTACTATTATGTTAAATTGATGTTATATTTAATTTTTTTTGCATCATCCAAGATCGAACCGAGGACGGGAATCGATCGAATCAATATGCAAATTAATGAGTGATTTATTTAATGAATTTTGGAATTTTTCCCGAATTTCTAGCTAAATAATTATGGATTTTCAAGATGGCGGCCAAATGACAATATGTCGGGTGTCACAGTAATAAATTATAACTGCACTCTAGCGGATAAGAATTAAACTAACATGACGTCAGCGCACTCTCGCCGACGATACACTGATGATGGCTTCCAGCAGACGAGGACAAGATGGCGGACATGACGTCATACTACCTGACGATATATATATGCTTTGAAAAAAAAAGTGGAGGGAGTCAGTATGCCTGCAGCCACCGCGGGGGAAGGATCGGTCATCATTTTTAATTTTTTTGCACTCGTCGGGTTTGAACCGAGGACTCCGAGCTCCGTGTCGTAAATGTTTGTTTTTTAAATATTTTATTAAAAATTTTATTATTTAATTTTTTTTATAATTTTTAAATTTTTTCATTAAAATCGGATAATAAATTTAAAGATGGCGGCCGTAACGGAAATTGCAACGGTGACGTCATAATTCAAAATAGCTGATAACACAATGCCGGAATGTTCGAGAAAACGAAATGACGTCATCCAAGATGGTGGATCCAAGATGGCCGTCGGGGTCAAGGTCAAAGGTCAAGGTCACATCCTGATAGAGGCTTAACTGAGGCTTGAGTTAAGGATGCTTAAGCCTCTATCAGGACATTTCTAGCCGTTGGGATTTTTAAGGACTAAATCGGGAAATTTTCCCTCGAAACGGGAATTTTTCCCTCGAAAACGGGAAATTTTTTCTTAAAACGGGAAATTTTGAGTCATTTTGAGTCATTTTTGAGGAATTTTGAGGAATTTTTGCCGCCGTGACGTCACAAATCCAAGATGGCGGTCGACAATCTTCAATCCACAGCCAGAAGCCAGATCTCGGAACCCCTAAACCATACTACTATTAAATATTTTTTCTGTATTTATATGATAACAAAGAAACGTGAGATGGTTTTCTCCGTGTGCTCCCTATTATTTTTTTAATATTATGATGGATTTCTCCATGAACTCCTGATTATTCCTGTGGTTTCTTCAAGTGTTTCTGTCTATTATGAGAAACCGCTCTCTGCATGACGGATTTTTTACCTAATGAGTCATGACGTGTTATTTAGAGTTACATTTAATTCGAGAATATCTGTTACTAAATCAGCACTTGTAATGTTTTTACCAGGTGGAAATAAAAATTAAGCAACCATTACTCAGTCAAATAATATGTCATGAGACATCCGTGGAGCACTAACATGTAAGACGAACTTCCTTCTCCTTGATGTCTAGCGAAGCCATCCTTGTTTTGCGATCGTTAGTGAGCTTCCCGCATACCACATAAAACAACTAAATAAATTATGACTCAACACAACACGTGGCGACATCACATGCTAATAATCGAGACCACATGTAACAATTTCTTTTGTATGATGTAACTTAATTCTTGCAGATGAAATATTAAAAATTATATTTAAGTAATATATCTAATTTAATTAATTCAGTTTGCATCTGACCATAGCCTCAGTAACTAATATGAATCCTGATTCGGTGACTGTTGCTGTAACGAAAGGACACAGGTGTAAGTTTTGCAGCAAAGAATTTATCTTGAGAAAGAATGGAAGACAACACGAGAAGAATGACTGTGATAAAAATCCACTACGTAATATGATAAGTTGTGTTCGATGTAGCAAGTCGTTTACGCGGAGAGAGAGCTTAAAAAGACATGACAGAACTTGTAACGTCAAGCCTGTGTACAAGCTAGAGGACAACGATGGCTCTACTAGACTAAGGAAGAGTGATCTGCATTACGACAATAATTTTCCTTGTCTTGGGAGAGATTATGATCGCGGTTCTTCCGATCTCGACAAAGAACTTAAATTGAAGGACGATTATGATTTATGGAAGAATGAAGACAATGGAAGAATCTTTAACGTAAAAAGTGAGAATACATTCCAGCCGAATTCAAGTAGATCTTTCCTACTTTGTAAAAATGATGGACTCCTAAAAAGGAAGCATGAAGACGATGAAGACGCTTCGACATCATCGACATCGAATTCTTACGGTAATCTGGGTGAAGATGATGCCTTCTACGGTGATTGCTACAGCGACTCTGCGGCTGTTGACAAAGGTATAGACTGTGATGAAGCAACTAAAGCAGGCAAGATCGAAGACTGTGGTGGTGTCCTGAGACCGAAACGATGGAAACAACGTGATATATTAAATAAATCGGATCAAGCTTGTGATGATCATTGTCTCGATAATGAAAGTTACCCTGAGGATGGTGTTAAAACGGAAGACACCAGAGAAAATAATATTTATAATAATCAAACAAGTAAGATGGTGGTAGAAGAGACTGATTACACTTCATGGAACGATCCAAACATATTGGTTGACCGGCTAAGACTTCTACATGACTCGCTTTATGCAGGAAACTATTCGTGCATCAAAGAAATAACATTCATACTCAAAGAACTGAGGAAAGCTGGCTACATATAATAATGGCTTGTTTTACTTGTATTTGTATAATGTAAAGAAATAAAAAATTGCAATTATAAAAAATTTAATGTTTTTTTTCTTGTATTCAGATATTTCTAACTAAGACTAAGTTCTCGTAACTTGTGCTTCCAAATGTGCTTCCTTTTCGTTGATGGTGTGGCCTTTTCGTTGATGGTGCTTCCTTTTCGATGTCGGTGCTTCCAAATGAGCTGCATTTTCGTTGGCGGTGCTGCCTTTTCGTTGTCGGTGCTTCCAAATGTGCTTCCTTTTCGATGCCTGTGCTGCCGTTTCGTTGTCAGTGCTCACAAATGTGCTGCCTTTTCGTTGTCGGTGCTGTCTTTTCGTTGTCAGTGCTTCCAAATGTGCTTCCTTTTCGTTGTCGGTGCTGCCTTTTCGTTGTCAGTGCTTCCAAATGTGCTTCCTTTTCGTTGTTGGTGCTGCCTTTTCGTTGTCAGTGCTTCCAAATGTGCTTCCTTTTCGTTGTCGGTGCTGCCTTTTCGTTGACGGTGCTTCCAAATGTGCTTCCTTTTCGTTGTCAGTGCTGTCTTTTCTTTGTCGGTGCTTCCAAATGTGCTTCCTTTTCGTTGGCGGTGCTGCCTTTTCTTTGTCGGTGCTTCCAAATGTGCTTCCTTTTCGTTGTCGGTGTTGCCTTTTCGTTGTCAGTGCTTCCAAATGTGCTTCCTTTTCGTTGTCGGTGCTGCCTTTTCGTTGTCAGTGCTTCCACATGTGCTTCCTTTTCGTTGTCAGTGCTGTCTTTTCTTTGTCGGTGCTTCCAAATGTGCTTCCTTTTCGTTGGCGGTGCTGCCTTTTCTTTGTCGGTGCTTCCAAATGTGCTTCCTTTTCGTTGTCGGTGCTGCCTTTTCGTTGTCAGTGCTTCCAAATGTGCTTCCTTTTCGTTGTCGGTGCTGCCTTTTCGTTGTCAGTGCTTCCAAATGTGCTTCCTTTTCGTTGTTGGTGCTGCCTTTTCGTTGACGGTGCTTCCAAATGTGCTTCCTTTTCGTTGGCGGTGCTGCCTTTTCGTTGTCAGTGCTTCCAAATGTGCTTCCTTTTCGTTGGCGGTGCTGCCTTTTCTTTGTTGGTGCTTCCAAATGTGCTTCCTTTTCGTTGGTGGTGCTGTCTTTACGTTGTTGGTGCTTCCTTTTTTGTTGATTGCGCGTAGTACAAAATGTAGTGATTGAATATATACTAGTTTATCACCTCTTGGTGTTACTAAAATATTTTTCAAGGTCACTTGGTCCTTTAGAATGTATAAAAATGTCACGATGGATTACGAAGGTCATGTGGTCCTGAAATGACTAGCCTATACGTCTGATAATGACATGACTCGGTCTCATGGACTGAAGACAATTGATCTATATGTGTGGCTTTGTACATGAACGGTTTATATGTTATTCAGATTATTGAAAAATTAGACTTTCATAATAGGCTAATCGGCACTGATTTAATTCGTTGGTCCGGTATATTGACTTGAGTTTTTTTTTTCGTAGAGTGAATGATTAATTAACTCCGCGAAAGGTAATGGAAAACAGAACCTAACATTTATTTAATAATTAGTTACAACTGTCTCTGGTCAAGAATCGAACCGTGGACAGGGATCCATCGATTCAATTTGTAAATTAATAATTGATTTTTTCGGAGACTATTGGAATTTTTCCCGCATTTCTAACTAAATAATTACATGATTTCAAGATGTCGGCCGAATTTCAAGATGTCGGGCACCTCAGTAATAATAAATGATTACTGCACTGTAGCATGTTATTAAAAAATTATCATGATGGTAAGACGAGTACACACAATATGGAGTCCTCCAGCAGACGAAAACATGATGGTGGCAATGACCACTAGCATGTGGTAGCTCCTGGTAACATGTACTGAACATAAAATGACGGATCCGTGATGGACATCAAAGTCAATGTCAAGGTCAAAGTTCAAGGCCAAGGCAAAGGCCAAGGTCAATTTCCAAGGTCAAGGTCAAAGTTCAAGGTCAAGGTCATAGTTTAAGGTCAAGGTCAAAGTTCTAGGTCAAGGTCAAATTTCAAGGTCAAGGTCAAAGGTCAAGGTCAAAGTTCAAGGTCAAGGTCAAAGTTATGGTGAACAGAACATTATACTAACATGACTCCAGCACACTCTAGCAGACGAAAACAAGATGGTTCCCTCCAGCGGACAAAGACAAGATGGCGGACATGATGTCATACCAGCTGATGGTAAATACCTAGTTATTGGTGGTGGTAGGTCAGTCTGTAGGTGGCTTCTGTGGAGGAAGGATCTGATTTTTTTTATTTTTTGCCCTCACCGGTTTCGAACCAAGGACGTACATCGATATAATCAATCAGAATTCTATTACGTTGATTTTTTGATGAATTTTGGAATTTTTCCCGATTTTCTAACATAAAAATTACGGATTTCCAAGATGGCGTCTAAATTTCAAGATGGCGGGTGTCACAGTAATAGATGATTACTGCACTCTATCGGGTAAGAAATTAACTAACATGGTGTCAGCGCACTCTAGCTGGTGAAAACAAGATGGTGGTCTCCATCAGACGAAACAAGATGGCGGACATGATGTCATACTAGGTGACGATATATATATGCTTTGAAAAAAAGTGGTGGGAGTATGCCAGCACCCACCGCGGGGGGAAGGATCGGTCGTCATTTTTATTTTTTTTGCCCTCTCCGGGTTCGAACCGAGGACTCCGAGCTCCGTGTCGTAAATGTTTGTTTTTTATTATTTTTTATTAAATTTTTATTATTTGAACTTTTTATAAATTTTAATTTTTTCCCCGTTAAAATCGGATAATAAATAAAAAGTTAAAGATGGCGGGCGTAACGGAAATTGCAACGGTGACGTCATTTTTCAAAATGGCGGTCATAATCCTAGATGACGTCAGAGGCTTATAAGCGGCTATCTCTTAGGAGTTTTAAGCCTCTTTTAGGACTTTCTAGTCGTTGGGATTTTTAAGGACTAAAAACGGGAATTTTTCCCTCGAAACGGAAAATTTTTCCCTCGAAAACGGGAATTTTCAATTTATCAAAATTTTTGAGATTTTTTGCCGGAATTTTTTTCCACAAAAATTGAAATTTTGGCGATTTTTGAGGAATTTTGGGCAATTTTTGCCCAATTTTGGCAAGTTTTGAGGATCAAATTCAAGGTCAAGGTCAAAGGTCAAGGTCAAGGTCATCCAAGATGGCCGCCGTGACGTCACAATGCAAGATGTCGGTCGGCTCCACAGGCTCCACAACCTGAATCCTGTGCCAGAACATACTATCCTATACTACTACAATACATAACAGCATACTGATTAGATTTGGTATAAGTATACTGTTTTTATAGTATTCTGATTAGTTTTGTAATGGAAGTAGTGTCACAGGACGAGTTGCTGCTTGTGTGGATTATACAGGCCGATGAAACCAGTGCTCGTGAAACGCGACACAGGTCTTTATTACCTGTAACAGTAAGATGCTTTATAGTTGGCCCATCATAATGTGGAAAAAACATTTGTTCTACTTAGTTAACTCTAAAGTAACCAAACGGTCTTCGGTTCAAAGTCACTGCAACAACCAAAGTATCAGCACTAGGCTACGGTTCTTAGAGCTGTGGAATGCTTGGGATATTTACAATTTACAGAAAATGCAGAGGTGGTACTTTCTAGCGACGCCAGTACCAATACAGTGATAATTTTCGATTACATTATATGTGAGAAACAAGTAATCATGCAGGAATTATTTTTTAATGTTTCGACATGCAAATGTTGACTGGTTTTACCTGGGTCATATGTATGGTAGAATACCTGAACATTTGCTTCGAGATAATTCAAACGTTATCGTACTTTTCCGCATGGATTTACTTTATTTGCATCATGCTTATGATCATGTAAACATAGATATGGGATTTTAGACTTTTAAAGATAGTGCTATTATGCTGGAAAAATGAGCACGGATTTACAATTATTGTAAAGGATTGTCCTTTACAAAAAGGCAGGTACCATTGAGGATTTCATGATTTTATTGTGGTGAATCATTGAAGGATGAGCTACAGCATATAAAAATTCGGAGGGGGTCGTCTGAAACGTCAGCTTGATTCGTGTATGTTTCACGATCCTGATGGAAATTGTGATTTAAGCAAAAAACGTTTAAAACAATTTGGCATGCATAAGGATTCTGAGATGGTGCGAATAAATATTATATTGACTTGGACTCTGGAGTTATCACCCACACAGCGACAGATCAGTTGACGCGTCGGTTTACAGAGCTTAATGCAACACTGATCAGCATAAGAGATGTACAGGTTGGAATTTTCGAGTTTTGCGGAATATGGAAGTGAGGGTACAGCGGTCGGTGGATAAAATTAATGCTGGCCTGTCGGCTCTGCCTACAAATTTAGTTTTTATGTACACATTTTTTTTTGAGAACAAGCGCGATTTATTTGAGGATACAATTGTAGGAAATTAAAAGACGTAATAAACTTTAACTTACCGAGCCTGTACTGAAACAAACCTCTGATAGCGCTGACATTGCACAGTGGGTTTCTCAATTGACTCGTACTGTTGGTGTTGTGCAGAGTGGTGTTAATGGATTTATTTCTGTCAGTGTATCGACTGCAAGGCCTAGTTCTAGGAGCCTAAGACGTCCAAAACCATCGCCTACATCTCTGAAACCACAGACTTCTACTTCTAGATGCTTCTAGTTCTCAACTACTATCAATATTCTCAGCACTTTGAGCCTGGATATCTTCAAGTATGTGGCTGCTACGGTTTAAGGGGTGTATATAAAAGAGATTCATGTTATAAAGCAGCTTTCAAACAAGTCTGCAGAGGCAAATGCATTAGATCATGTCAAATGTAACATACATGCCAAATATATTTTGACCAAGCGAGCGCAAATGCATAGAGACACAATTAATCAAGTAATATTGAAGTCTGTTAATACACATCTAGATAAGATTGGATCAGCTTCATAGCTCATACCAGCCCAGATGTTCGGGGAAAAGATCCCTCAGAAGCTATTGCTATGTAAGGGCATCCAGAAATGATTGATAATGATGATTCTGACACTGGCTCTACTAAGCATCGTGGTCTTCAACTTGAAGTTGATCCTTTAGATGAAGAGCGGAATTATTTAGAGAGCTACAGCCTTCGGTCGGGTGATGGAAACTATGGATTCTTTAAGCGCAGCAACCATTGTTTTCAAGGGGATACAGAAGTGTTTCTTCAAAATAACAATTAAATTCACATCATAACTGAATTAATACAACCTGCTCCTGGCTTAATAGAATTGTTGTTCCGAAAACTATCTTAAAAAAATTAAAGCAATATAGTCTTTTAAGCGAAATAACAATTGCTTACTTAAAAAAATCCTAGGACAAAACACTATAAGCCATCTCACATTAAAAATTTGATATCATTAAGAAAGAGACTGTTTCTGAATATTGGCTCACAGTATCGAGGTAGTGGATTGTTACAAAAAAAATTGGTTGTCTTTAACTCGGTTTACGGACGATAGTTTAACGTGACAAGGTAATAACAAAACATTGATGAAATGACTGCATACTTTTATGAATAAAATTGAATCATTTTTATTTTGATAATAAAAGAATAAGTACTTGAAATTATACTAGTAATCAAATTTTTAAAATGAAAGAATAATTAACCTTTATGGACGAAATTGTTGTTGTAATAAACAATGAAAACCACATTAACTTTTCGTTTAAATATAATTATGAACAAGTTTTCATATAAATAATCTGTAATAAAATATCTAACATAAACTATTATAACTGCACTCGCGGACAGATGCTACTTTTTTAATAATAGAAAAATAAATACTTGAAATTATACTAGTAATCAGATTTTTAAAATGCAAGATTAATTAACCTTTATTGCCGAAATTGTTTTGTAATAAGCAATGAAAACCACATTAACTTTTCACTTCACTTTAAAACCAGTCGACGAAACAGTTCACGTGTAGATGTAAGTTGTGTGCTGCCGCTGTCTTTCTTCTCCTCGGACGCATAGGCCATTCGAGTGGAAGAGAGATAGGTGCGGCGCAAGCATACAATGAGCGTAACGGGACACAGCATAACGGAACAATGTGCGTAACGGGACACTTTTTCGTGCGTGCAGCCGGCGTTCATCGATTTATTAGACGTTGTCACGTCAATAAAACATTCCAGGGAAGGAAGCGTTCAAGTATTACGTAACGCAATTTTTTGATATTTTTGACCCCCCCTCCCCCCATGTAACGCGCCGTAACGTTTTTCTGTACCCCCCTCCCCCCTAGTAAAACGTTACGTAACCCCAAGTGACCATTATTACCTAAAAGTCACAATTATGTGGCGTAACGTACCGGAATAAGTCACTAAAATACCTTTGTTATTGTTTTAATCGCGTTAATGTTATTTATTAACATTTGAAATGTATTGTTTTTAAAAGCAAGAGCTTTCTAATGTTTTTTTTTGTCCTAATAAATTTTTACTACTCAATCATACATTTAGCAATCATACATTTAATTACGTCGTTTTCCTGACTTGGCTCTGTCCTTACACACTTTTTGCTTTATCCGCCATTGTTCTTCTCATGCATTCTCCTATTTTAGCGTTTACTAATAAAGCTATTAAAATTGAATAACAAATTTTATTTCTAATAATTATTTTACCTTTGGCAATGCAATTACAAACATAAAACTAACTGCAATAAAATATATTTGTGAAAATATAATCGTATTTAAGAATACGATCAAACGAAAACGAAAAACATTTAAAATAAAATTAGCCATAATTAAAATAAGTAGATTGTAAAAAAAACAAACAATTATATTGGAGTTTTACTGCTCCTCTGTCCATGGGTTTGCCAGCCACTCAGATTCTTTCATTACTGGTATCCGGAGAGCAGACGAAGAGGGTTCCGGAATTGTTAACCCGCTTGCATCAACTTCGTCTTCGTCGAGCCAATCAGCATCCTCAGACGATGTTTCACAGCGACGCACAATGCAGAGAAGCTCATTTGCCCTTCTTGCAGCAAGTCGCTGTGGCCGTACTCGACTTTCACGAAGGTCTTAGGCAGTCTTGCCATGCATGCAACGATTGTGCATTTGCACACTCTTGTGGGATGTAAAAAAAACCCACAGGTTGAACATACTCGGTTCTTTAGGTCGGATTGTACTGATGGGCAAAAGAAATTGTAAGGCATCTGCTTAAACCCTTCTAGAGGAGGCGACAGATGAACAGACAACCTCACAAGAAGTGGCGAAAACTTGCATGATCCTCTATCTATCTGACTAGGTACCACGAACTTGTTTGCGGTTTGAAGGATTGGGCAGGGTGGTGGCAGGAAAGTTTCTGGAAAGACAGATTTTAATGCACTCCTCAAGCGGGAACAGCAGGATTTATCCGCGCATTTAATAACTTGCAAGAAATATTGCGATTCACGGACGTGAGCGCTATACCACGCCATATTAGGGTCTGCTGGATCCTGCAAGCTATCTTCAGGGTTTCTATATTCCGCCGAAACATCGTAGTTGTCAATTTTCATACAGTCGGTCGAGTGCTTGGAGCACATAAACGAAAAGGGTTGCCATCTTGGGAGAACAAAATACGAACAATTCAATCGGGAATCCTCCATAAAAAATAAACGAAAAGGGTTGCCAACTTGGGAGATTTTAATTCACTAGTTTTTTTATTAACCTTTCAGACCAATCGCCTATCGTACCACAACATTACTGTTGTGATGAGAGAAAATCTCACACATAGAAAACAGTGTATTTTGAATATCAATACCTATATAATTTCTAATATGGCGATTGGAGTCTACGTTGACAACCGAAGTATAACGAAGCCATCCGAATAGCGGTATTTTTTGTTTTAACTACTTTACTGGAGTGACGAGAAAAACTACCACAGCTGTTGATAAATATATATATATATATTGCTTTACGTTTGGAGTTAAAAAAAACAATATTCACTAATCCTGTAAAGCAAGCAGAAGCAATTTTGTGAAGGTAAAAAAAAATATTTAAGCTATCATGCCATTTGAAATTTTGAGAAAAAAAAGTTTTAAAAAATGCGTGAAAGAATCTGTCTCTACGCGACCGTTCTGAAGGGTTTAAAAAAAAAAAAAAAAATGTGACGTAACGCGTAGGTCAAACCCCCCCTCCCACCACTGTAACGCATCATAACGTTTTACGTAATACTTGAACGCTCCCGAAGAAAATTGAACCATGTCCCTTTAGGTTAATAAGCGCACGATCTACCGTCGGCTAACGAGACCGTTGATATATTGCAAGGAAAATATGTATTGCAATAATTGTAATTTCACATTTATTAGGTACTTTTAACTTCAGATTACTTTTTACTGTGACTATTGTGCTGGGGGATCTTTAAGGTTTCACAATGTTATTAGAAATGAACAGAAACAAGGTGTGATTCCGTCTGAATATAATTACGTCAAATTTATTAAAGAAAAATTTATAACAGATATTAAAAAATATAAACATAAAATATCAATTACGTATTTAAACATATCTCAAGTATATTCAGAAAGAAAAACATATGGGTCGACCCTAAATTCAATTATAAAAATGTTCATTTACTAAAAATTCCTAAACCAATAAAAAAAAATACAAATATATTTAAACTATCCCAGTATAGGTATGTACTTAAAGTCCAGAAAATATGTTTATATGATGAACTTCGTCTGACGGTGTAATTTAGGAAATTTCAAAAAAAGTTGAAAGATACAGTAGCACCGGAGGTCGGGGCTTCGTTTCCCGGAGATCACGCGGGAACCTGATGCCAGGGCGCCTGTGTGCTGTTGAGGAAGGGAGATGAAAATGCCAATTCGGCGTCCGGCTCTCGGACCCTGTCTGCGAACAGTCCGAATCAAAACTGATCCCAACTTGTACACAGACAGTATAAACTGGGCATAGAATGCCCACAAAAGTTAAGGAGGTTTGGGAAAGTCGCGGATTCTAACTCACCAGACAGGGAAGTCGGCTTCTATTTACCGATGCGTCGCCAGCCAGGAACTGGAGTCCGCGAATACGCGGCTGTGCGCGGAAGTTTCTACCATTTCCAAAAAAAAAAAAATGATTTAAAAGAAAATAACTATTACTCATTATACTACGCAGACGGACTAAACTACTTGAAAAGGATTATAGGGATAGCATCCCTTATTTAAACGACTACATCGTCGTTTGCGGCCGGATGGAAGTCTTGCAGTGTCTCGTCGATCCGCCGATAATCACAAACGGTCTGTCTGCAGTCGCGACGCGAAGTGTCTTGCGAAGAACCGCGTCTCGTAATTAAAAGTAAATGTTCAACCAAAAGTGGAGGGGGGGACTGAGGTGTCCGGACCGAAAGGTTCCGAAGTTCCCCGAGTGGACATCATAAAAAACTCTGACTTTGGTGTCTTGAAGATGGTAGCACTGGCCGAATTTAGCGCTACCTGTTGAGGGGTGTCTGAAATAAAAATGAATCGACTCGCCCAAGACGTCTGCTTAAACCAGGGGTTAATGGCGCAGTCAGGAGCTGCACTCTGGCAGCCAAGATAATAAGTTACTGTTTCTGCCGCTAGATGTCGTGGGGGTCCAACTTTACACACACATTATTTTTATGCATGTCGTCCTTGAAGACGGTTGCTGTCTGCTGGGGTTTATGACCGGTCATTGGTCTTAGGCGAATTCTTAGAACCGAGGGGGAGGGGGGTGGACAAAAGCGCAACGACGCTGGGAACGAGCGTTCATGAGTGCCTTTCGAGGAGAGAACCTAATACGTATTCGTGACAGTAAAGGCTATGGTCAGCACGTCTCTGAGAAATGGTAACAACTCGTCCAGAGCTGCTGTATGCAGTTATAGTCATGAAGTGAAGTAATATTACAAGCCTGGGACGTGCCTGCAAGCGAGGGAAATGTTAAACAGGCCGCCAACGAAGTCTTAGATTTGCAAAAGCTCAGATAGGTCTCTGAGAAAGGGTGCCTCGGTCTACTGGCACAAAGTTTAACTAAGGAGAGTACACCAGCCTTACAAAGAGTAAATCACCTAAAGTAACCCAATTATAAAAAAATAAAATTTTCAAAAATAGTTTAAAATTATAATAAAATTAAAAAAAGTGTCGAAATTCCTAATTTGCGGAAAACTATATAAGTTTACCAAACATACACTGCGGTAGTTTCACTATCGTTAAGTTTCATTTGTGCCATTGTGCACTGGTTGCGTGGGCATGCGCCCATTGTTGCTTATATGTTTTTTGTTAATTTTAAATGAAAACTGGGAGGCTACATTTTTTTTATATTGCTTTGCAATACCTTATAGTTTTTACCTTTTGAGTATTTAAAGTATTACAAATTTATTATGACTTTGAAGTATGAATATGTAAGGAATTATTTTTTGTATTAAAACCATTTTTTTAAATTATATATTTATGTCTCTAGAGCTTTGTGTATTTAAAAGAAAGACATATGGACTTGAAAAGACTTTAAACATCATAAATTAATTTTTCCTTTTTGTTTATATAAATATTGTGGTTAATATTTAATTATTGAGTTATTGCAGTTAAGTGCAGAAAAGTGTAACCAATGTTAAGATTTTCTTCTCTACCTATTGTCATATCTATGGTCATCCTCCTCTTGGAAAAGACAAGGTAGTACTTTCCTTTGTACCTTTGTCAGCCATGATGTAAACTTCTAAATTTTTGTGCTCTTAAAGTATCCTTCGACATCCATGTCGAAAGTTGTGTGTTTACCACCGCATTAGGTGAGTTTTTTACTGCCTTTTCCCCGGGAATCATGGTTTAATAATTATTTATGGGATAGTTTTATTTTTTTGTTGTTATAAACTTGTTTAGCGGTCCAGGTGTTGGCGACCTCTCGCTGCCCCATGCCTAAGGCGTGATCCATTATCTTGGCCCCATAACATCTGGGCACCCCAGGGCTTGTCCCGTGGTTCTACGGCGATGGGAGCCGCCAACGAAATCCCAGGAAAGTTTTCGACGACTAAATCTTCTAAGCATGCAGCATGGGTAGTTAACCTGTTTTGGCCACCCATATCTCCAATTTCATCGAACTACCCCATTTGGCATCTAAATCAATATTTAATTAAACAATAATATATATTTTTTAATTATTTATTTATTTTTGTTGAATTTCCTTTAATAATTAAAAATGTAAGATGTTATAAGTAATATTTTGTTTTGTTTTGTTTTGTTTTGTGTTGAATGTAAGAATACTCAACTAATACTCTTATCTTGTTATAATACATATGTTTTGTTATGGCTGACCCGAAATAAATGTGTATTTTATGTTTCAGTTTCCTAACCTTTTATTTAATTTCATTTTAATATGAATACTTAACAGGTTATCAACTTTTGTTCTGTAGTTTTCCCAGTCGGCATATTTCATCTATGCTCGTTATTTGTTTGAATACAACTATGCAGTGCCATTGAGCCTAAGGTCGCGGAGTCTTCCGTCGTATTTTACCTTGGTGAGGTTTAGTAAACCGAACCAAGAGTAAAATTAACGGCAGGCATTTGGCGCACCAATACGTATTGTATGTAACTTTACCTTCACGATAGTGACCATGTGCGGGTTCATGTTGCCACACGCGAGTCCGTTTATCTTTTTGACACATTTACGTTCATCGACCAGGCGTTTCCATTTTCGAGAAATTTCTCCTACCAAATGCACTTATACCGAGAACTAAGATGTTTTATTCACATTAAAATAGATGTTTAATTATGAGGACTACATGCGAACGGTTAATATTATAAGCAAAATAATTTAGGATACTACCCCTTGAAGTACGCAAGCGAGAGAGAGAGAGAGAGAGAGAGAGGCGACCGTAATTCTCTAGATACATTTTTTTGGGACGGGAATTATGACGCACGCGCCTGACGTGCCCGAGTCGGAGAGCCTTGCCAGGAACAACAACGCGGATGATGGCGGGGCTATAAGAGCCATCGTAGCCCCGGGGACCTGGGGGGGAGCGGAGGGGACTAGTCAGGGGAGGCCCAACTCTTCGCTCGCTTTACGCGGCTCGAGGTCAGAGGCTTCGCGGCCCACCAGTCAACCAGGCGCTGGGAATACCAGGGCTTCCAACTGCACCTCGGTCCGGGATGATATATCCCCGTAACTTGCTAAACAACCTCTCTCCGTCACGGGCTTTGAACGCCTGCCTGCCTGGATTTAACACGCGTGTATTAGGGTGGTAAGCGTGACAAAAAAAAATTAGGATGAATGAATTTTTATAGCATAAAAACTGCTGACGCTACGTCTATTTGAGGCAATAAGCCCGATAGCCTGATCAGTTGAGACAGTCGATGTCAAGTTGGAACAGCTTAAGACTTGTCAGTCAGCTTCCAGAGCCGGAAGAGTGAGAACGTGTTTACCGTGTCTGTAGCGCATCATGGATAAAAAAAAACCGGAAATTCGCCTGGTTTTCAGAATTGAATTCAAAGTCATAGGTGTGCTCAACCCATTAGTAGTATGTAAATGTAGGTCCAAGCCTTGGCTTCTGAATGTGGTGCCTTGTGCTGGTCCGCCATCTTGGATGACTTTGACATTTGACCTTGACTTTGAACTTCAGAATTTGCAGAAAAAAGGTCTTAAATCCTGCCAACATTTGCCCAAAATTCGCCAAAATCTAATAAAATTTCTAAATTAAAAAAATAAAATAACAATAGGCTAAATATGCTCAAAAAATTTGAAAAATTAAAAATTCTCTATTTCGAGGGAAAAATTCTCGTTTTGAGCGAAAATTTACCGTTTCAGACCTGATAAATGCCAACGGCTTGAAAATTTCCCAAAAGTCTTAAATTTCCTATAAAAGCCGCCCTATGCTCTTAGGTCATGACCTCAACCATTAGACTGTCACGACCGCCATCTTGAATTATGACGTATCCAACGGTTGCTTTTTTGTTATGATCGCCATCACGGAAATTAGTATTTTTAATTTATAAATTTGGAAATTTTTTTAAAATTAATAAAAATATAATTAATAAAATTAAAAACAAATTTTCAACGTTTTGAAAACTGTCTGCTATCTTAAAAATCCGTAATTATTAACTAGAAAATAGAGGCAAAATTTAATTTAATAACAACCGTACTTACGTCATGAAGTCCTCGGTTCGAACACAGTAAAGGCACAAATAAAAATTGAGACAGATCCTTCCTTCGTGGAAGCCACCGCCAGACTGACCTCCTACCACTAATTTCAATGTAGCTATATATCATCTGCTAGTAAGACGTCACGTCAGCCATTTTTTTTAGGTATGCTGGATGCCATCATCTTGTTTTCGTCTACTAGAGTGCGGTGATGCCATATTAATTTAATTTTGACCCGATAGAGTAATGTAATTATTTATTACCAGAGCGACTGCCATTTGTCGGCCAATAGAACGCCATCTACAAAATCTGTATTTTTAAGCAAGAAATTCGATAAAAATAGAAAAAAAATCAAGAAATTGCAATTCAATATAATGATTGATTCGATCTGTTCCTGTCCTTGGTTCGATACTTAATAGATTGAAAAAAAAAATTCATTAAAATTTTTTTTCAGTAAAAGCAGCTTAGATTCCTTGTCTACCATACTGTTTTGCCCCCCATCAAAGAAATTTATATTTCTTGAACAAATTAAAAAAAATCCAAAATTTATAAAATAAATCACTTTGAAAATAATTATTGTCGTGATCCATTTCTGTCCTTGGTTTAATTCCTGGCCAATGGTAAGAGCAACAAAAAATAAATTTAATTTTAGATTATGTTTTCAATTAATTTTATTGGAACTCATTTATCATTCCCTTAACGAAAAACCACTCTATACAAGATAACTTTAAATTAAAAAAAAAATGTGCTGTGCCTACCATGGATATATAATTTTTGATAAATAGAATCCCTTCCAAACATGACTCGTACTATGTTAAGTGTATAGTTCAAGAGTCGTCAGACCATGAGACCACGTCATGTACAATGTCAGACGTATATGCCAGTCGTCTCCGAACCACAAGACCTTCGGTGCCGATTAATTATATAACAGTTTCATGCAATCAAAACAAATTACCTAAGTAGTATATAATAGTATTTACTAGATCAGGCCTCAGGCGGTGGAGCCGAGAGCCGGCTCCGCCATATTGGATTGTGACGTCACGGCGGCCATCTTGGATGGTTGTGACCTTGACCTTTGACCTTGACCTTGAATTTGATCCTCAAAAATCGCCAAAATCCGCCAAAATTGGGCAAAATTTGCCCAAAATTCCTCAAAAATCGCCAAAATTTCCATTTCTGTGGAAAAAAGTTCCGCCAAAAAATCTCAAAAAATTCCACAAATTAAAAATTTCTCATTTCGAGGGAAAAATTTCCCGTTTCGAGGGAAAAATTCCCGTTTTTAGTCCTTAAAAATCCCAGCGGCTGAAAATTCCTAAAACTGGCTTAAGCATCCTTAACTCAAGCCTCAGTTAAGCCATTTCTAGGAATAAGGATACCATGACCGCCATCTTGGATTATGTCGTCACCGTTGCAATTTTCGTTACGGTCGCCATTTTTAACTTTTGAATTATCCGATTTTAATTAAAAAAATTAAAATTTATTAAAAAAATTCAAATAATAAAAATTTAATAAAAATATTTAAAAAGCATACTTTTTCGACACGGAGCTCGGAGTCCTCGGTTCGAACCCGACGAATGCAAAAAAATAAAAATGACGACCGATCCTTCCCTCGTGGTGGGTGCTGGCAGACTGACTCCCACCACTTTTTATCATCATCTAGTATGACGTCATGGCCGCCATCTTGTCTTCGATGCTGGAAGCCATCATCATTGTATCGTCGGCTAGAGTGCGCCGATGACATGTTAGTTTAATTCGTATCCGCTAGAGTGCAGTAATAATTTATTACTGTGACACCCGCCATCTTGTCATTTGGCCACCATCTTGAAAATCCATAATTATTTAGCTAGAAATTCGGGAAAAGTTCCAAAATTCATTAAATAAATCACTCATTAATTTACATATTGATTCGATCGATTCCCGTCCTCGGTTCGATACCCGATCGTTGCAATAATGTTTAATTTATGTAAAAAAAATAATTTAAATAAACCATGTTCAACATTCGTAAAGAGACTCTAAATCCTCTACGACCACCATCCTATCAGACATCAAGACCACCATATTGGAAATGTGTAATTTTAATGCTAGAGATCCGGGAAATAGTTCAGAAATCATTAAATAAATTTGTAATCCATATAATGATTGATTAGATCGACTTAGGTCCTTGGTTCGATCCCTGGCCGATACAAAACAACTTTAATATTTTAAAAAAGTATCACTAATGTGTTAGGTTTGAGAAAATAAAAACACCACAAGTTCTTTTAAAAAAAATTTATTACATAAATACAATACACTACAAGTACAAGAAAATACACAGACAAATTACTAAAGTTTTGTGGATTTCTCGATTAAAACAGTCTTCTTATTGTATGGACTAAGTCCTTCACATGACTTGAAATGTCTATTCAGTCTATCAGGTCGACATATTGGTACACCACAATTTTCACACAAAGACGAATTATCGACTTCATTAAAAGGACAGTGATATATTTCATGTTGTTTTGCACTTCGAATAGTTGCTAATGTTTTGTTACAAAATATACAGCTTGATTCTGATGAATGTACACCTAGTCTATTACAATTCCTGAGGTGTCGTTTTAATCTTCCATAGTGTATAAACTTGCTTAAACACCTGTTGCACTGATATTTAATGCGTTCAGAGTTACCACTACAATTGTGTATTACATAATCACGTAATTTCAAGTTTTTGATCTTCTCGCAGCATGTGCAGTCGGGTGATGGAACACCGTTGGATGCTCCTTCCTTCATCAATGCCACTGGAACTGTTGACAACCATTGTAACACTGCTGACATGTTAACTTCTGAAGCCGTTGAGGTCTGCTCTGCGGAAGATGTTGCACGCGTCGAAATCTCCTGCTGTGCTGAGAGAGCAGGTGTAGCTGAAGACGTAGATGTCATCGTGCTCTGCACTGATGATGGTAGACCTTCGATCCAGGTTGGTGTTGATACTGGTAATGCTGCCATCGAGTTCTCAAGAATAGCTAGATACTGGTCTATTATGTTATACAAGTCTAACTATCCGAGCCGTTCATCACCGCAGTCAGAGACAGACTGAAGTACATATCACCTGGGGTCTCACTTATATAGTCTCATTTGCTTGTTCAACACATGAGTCAAATCAATAACCATGTTCATTATACTTCTCGGAGCATTTTTTATAATGTAGATGTAAGCTATCAAGACGTGAAATTAGTTTTTTGCACTTATTGCACTGAAACAGTATTCTTTGAGCATTATTCTGACAGCTGCTTCTTTCATGTCTGCGCGCATTTGAAGTTCTAGTAAATGATGCACCACAATATTTGCATTGATGCGATGTAAGTAGGGAGAGCGTGCCGACTCTGGAACATAGGAGAGGGGGGAGCGGGGTAATCCGGGGATTATCCCATTTTTTATGGTTTTTTACGCATTTTTTATGGTTTTTTATGTGCAAATCTAGTTTTTTATGCCCTAATCCAGTGGCTAATCCGCTAATCCAGTGGCTAATCCGGAGATCCGCAAATCCGCAAATCCGCAAATCCGCAAATCCGCAAATCGCAAATTCGCAAATCCGCCATTTTGTATTTCTAGAAATTTCCACCAACTTCGAATCGTGACGTCATGATTCTGTGTCGTCTGCTGGAGGCCGCCACCTTGATTTCTTCTGGCCGCCATCTTGTTTCGTCTGCTGGAGTCCGCCATCTTGATTTCTTCTGGCCGCCATCTCGTTTCGTCTGCTGGAGGCCGCCATATTGATTTTTCCTGGCCGCCATCTTGTTTCGTCTGCTGGAGGCCGCCATCTTGTGTGACGTCATATAGTTCTGTTGGTCGCCACCAGGTATTATTTTATTTTAACTAAAATATTTTCAGTGCCGAGGCTGGGATTCGATCCATGGGACGTGAAAACGTCCAGGATGTCGTGGTTACGAGGCGGACGCCTTGACCACTAGACCACGAGACCAATTGGGATATGGTGGAATAAATAATCTATATATGCCACGTACTGACGTCAAGTTTTATGATAAATGGGGGGAGGGTGTTTTTGCCTTCCTTAATGCATACCTAAGGTGCCACATTTGAAATTAAAAATTATTATACAGCCGCCATCTTTAATTCCAGCACAGACTACCAGATGGCGCTAAATTCAAAAAATTAGTTGCCAGAGGCGCCGCCATCTTGGTTCTCAAGTTGGCTGGTAGATGTCGCTAGTATCGCGCGGCAAATTCAAAAATTAGTTGCCAGAGGTGCCGCCATCTTGATTCTCAAGTTGGCTACCAGAGTGTGCCACCGTCGCCATCTTTATTTCATATTTCAGCTGCCAGGGCGCAGCACCATTCGATAGGTCGAATGCTAATCGATATATTTACTTTTATTTCATATTTCAGCTGCCAGGGCGCAGCACCATTCGATAGGTCGAATGCTAATCGATATATTTAGTTACAAGTGTTGCTACCAGAGGGCGCGATATTTAAATTTAAAAAAATATTACAACCTTTAAACAATTCTCCGCCATCTTGGATTCAACAACCCCACCATCATGGAAGCACATGATACACCCAAGGACTCGTTCCAATACATGCACAGAGTGCACCGAAAAGATTGTTCCCTTACATGCACAGAGTGCACCATATTGAATGATCATGATATGTGTTCCTTTATATGCATCAGAAGCAGGCAAAAGAAATTTTTTCTTATAGGCATACTTTAGTGTTAGCTTTCCTGTAATGCATTTAATAATAGTGTAAGCTCATTATTATTATTTAGTGATAGTGAATTTATAACTATGGTGTGTAGTCTCATTCTCTTCATCTCGACGTGGCGGAAGATTCTCTGGAGTGTAAGCTGAAAAAAAAATAAATAAATAAAAACTTGTGTTTGAATTTATAGTGGTATGCTGCTTTCCACATCACCTTAGAGACTATGTCTCAGGAGGTACAGCATTAGATGCGTTAACTCCTTTTTTTTATACATGGCGAGTTTCCCCGAGAGGCCTATTTTCCATGTTTAACAAGGGCGCAAGCATTATGCTTCACCGTCACTCTCTCCGAAGCCGCTGTCCACTCCATCATCTGGCTCCACTTGCTCTTGAGCCTCCATTACAGCTTCAAAGCATGCTATAATACCGTTGTAAAGGTATGTTAGAAACTCGTATTCCTCTGGAAATGCAGCGAACAAATTGATCGCGGAGACCTCTAGATGGTGTACTATCGCATCTATATTCATGCCGATGCAAGCATGAAGCGCATATTCAATGCAATCGCGCATTTCCTCAAAAGCAGCCATGTTCATTATGGAATTGTCAGAGACAGAATGAAGACTATAGTTGACCTGGTCTTGACGGAAAGATGACATGCAACAAAGTTTAACCACATTAGCATTTAAAATCAGGATAGACTCAAATTTACTTTAAATTATTAAACAGACTAGCATTTAAAGAAAACTATCAGATTCACTATCTGAACCGTGTAAATAAGATGAGTGCAATCTCTACATGTTAAACATACCGATGGTTTTATCTCCACATGCGCAGTACAGTAGTGCATGAGTTCTGTCCAACATTCTTAATGTTTTATGGCTGAAGGGGGAGGCAATGAATCGAAGTTGGTTGCCATCTACCCAGTTGGCCACTCCGAGCGGAGGAGGAGTTTGGAGTGCTGTTGTTTTCCTACAACTCGACTCGGAGCAGCAATGCTTATTGAGCGTACCAAGGTATGAGGATAGTACAAAAAAAAATAAACTGGAAAATTATAAAATAAAAAAAAAGTTAGAATCTCTTATTATGTGGGGAACTCAGGTTCAGGGATCTAGACGGTAATGTCCCCATGGAAGCGTGCTAATTCCATCATCGGAAATGCTCCGCTTGTCGTCACCTAATGACAACGCCACCTTAGTCACGCGTTCAGTACAAACAATGTGGTTTCGTGAACGAAAATGATATTGAGTCCCCCAAACCTGTGAATTTGTTTGCAAGCAATCCAGATATTGCTCAAAAAGTAGAGAGCTGAGTACACTGGCCTTCACACCCTTGGCTTTAAGCGTAAAAGCACCATCGTCCATCTTGTATGCATAAAGTTTGGGGCGAAGACCAACATACTCAGTAATGATGCGTCCAGCGGCTTCATCCTTCATGACACCAGTCATGCCGTGGTTGACTGATGGAAACCTTTGAGCATTATCTGGAGCATAATTCGAAGTGTCGAATAGAGAAGCCAAATCGGGGAGAATCGAAGAATACACATCGCGACACTCGATGTGGTACAGAAGAGAATCGGTATCTGAGTAAAGCAGGTGCAGAGATGGAAAGGGAAACTTAACCTGCATATAGTTATAGTGGAAATCATAGAGATGCAATTTGGATAAATCTAAGATGGCCACACCAGTGTAAAGGGGTTTGTTGAAGGTTACCGAACCTTTGGCTAACTCAATGAGGACCAGATTCTCATCGACGATCCGCCTTGCCTTAAATGACGGACGACCTATCAACTCTGCCGCACCATATATGGTATCGTACCGCGAAACCA